>NC_090741.1:88040601-88053101 GCF_036898095.1 Palaemon carinicauda | reverse complement strand
AACCCTGTTCCGGTAACCTTGTATAGACACTGACTTAACCACATGACCACGAAAAAAGATAAAAGTCAATGACAATTTTTCTGTACTGATAACTGTCAAATATAGGTTTTTTGTACTTATAATTCACTTGGCATTGGATTAATGATAAATTTTGTACATTAAACGTGTTTTTCATATTCAAATAGGCCATTATAATTTTGATACATTAATGTCTGGATTCTCTTATCGACCTCGGGATCACAGCCCCACGTGAAATCACAAAAAGACAAGAGCTTATGACCGGCCGGGAATCGAACCCTGATCCGGCAAACTTGTATACACAGTTAGTTAACCACTTGGCCACGAAGAAAGATAAAAGTCAATGACAATTCTTCTGTTCTTATAACGGTCGAATTCAGCTCTTTTCTGGGGTACAAGAGAACAGTACAAGTAGATAAATAAATAAATAGATAGATCAAGTATTCTAATATGTAAACTACAGCCCAGTATAATAGAAACCATGGTAATGAGGTACTAGGCAGTATTGGACATTTTGCTGCAGATAATAAACCTTGTTTAGAAATGAAATTTATGAAATAGCGTTTCTTACATGGTGTAACGTTTTGCTTTTATGAGAGTCTTTTCTTAGTTTCCACCTCCTCTGTACTGTGTGTGTGTGTGCGTGTGTGAATAGACGTGTGTACTAATGATCAGTAAATGTAATAGATTTATCCCAGATGCACACATAATGCTAATGTATAACGAAAGTTTGGCATATAATGAAGCTCTCTCTCTCTCTCTCTCTCTCTCTCTCTCTCTCTCTATATATATATATATATATATATGAGGATGGAAAAATAATTAATTAAATGATAACTGCGGACATTTGAAATTAGAATATAACTACACTACCTAGTATACTGTTTTACAAATAGTAATTCAAGAATTTTGTTACGATCAATTTAACCATCATGCAGGTAATATCTCTCCAGTCTTTTATGGCTTTGTTCCAATAGCATATATTAGATTTGAGGTTCTCCGATGGTGAATTGTCGATATCAGCTGTAGGATATAGGTATGGTTCTACCGATGACAGGAAAATTTAGTAGATTGGTGGCTTGGATGGTGATGGATAGATGGCAGTTCAATTTGCCCATCAAAACGTCGGACTACATACGGAGCAGCAACTCATAAGGGAAGAGTTTGGGGAAAGGGGAGGGAAAGGGTTTTTTATATGCATGTCAACGCTTGCACATTTGATATTATATAAGGAACCAGCGGTATAGAGGATACTGACAAAATTATTCACCTTTGGTAGGCTGTATCAGGAGAGAGAGAGAGAGAGAGAGAGAGAGAGAGGAGAGAGAGAGATGCACGCCATCCCATATGTCAGATCTGTTGAATGGGAAATATCTTTTATATGCTCTCCTCTTCTCCGTTGTTTGCCTCTACAAAATAGATGTTTTTCCTAAGAGCATCAAAATAATAACGATAACGAAATTGCATTATCATTGAAATGAACACAAAATAAGAAGCTGAAAATAAAAATATTGTTTGGACACTTTTGGATCAAACAACAAATCTCTTCTAGTAAGAGAAGAGGGTATTGATAATCAAGAGAGAACATGAAAAGATTCTTTACGCAATTTTGGATGAAACCACGAATCTCTCGAGTGAGAGAAGCTGGTATTAAGAATGAAGACAGAGAAGTTGTAAAGGAATTTATTATGTAAATATTTCAAGTAAATAAATAGTAACCTTAGCAAATACCGTTCCTTGTATACCACCCATTTCCAACTTAGATTTGAACATTTGTCACTATGGTAATAAAAATAAAAACGGCAACGTGTCACTGGTGTGTTGGGAAGTAATGTAAAACCCCTTGATTTGCAAATTAGAGAGCTCCTTGCATGACCTTTGCTAGTGGTATGTAGTGTTAGAAATAATTCCGGTGATATGAGTAGTAGTAGTATTTATATTCATTAAATTATTATATAATTCAGCCATATAAATATCAATTACGTAAATGAAATGTGATCCTCGTGAATGTACTCCAACGCATACAGATGTACTGTGAAGTAGTTTTACTATGAAAAGTCTAGACTGTAAGTTAGACGGTTTTAAAACGAATAGAAGTTATAAGGAAGAGACGCATTTAAGAAAACTCTCGATTCAGAAATTACGTTTTATCTTAGTAAAAGGTAATTTCTTTTTTAAGGTATTTTTATCAAGGAAATATGAATAATTTGAGTAACCTCCTTTGATATTATGTGAACGGAAAGATTTTTTTTTTTTACGAGAGCATTTTTGGGACGAGATTTTGTGATATATCACGTGACACAGCCGTAAAATACGTACCCAAGGCCAGTTTTGCATTTGGGAAACACACTTTTAGATAATCAACTTTATACCCACAACGTAATCAGGAACGCGTATGTAAAGTTGGAATTCCATTTGGCTACTATACCTCTGTTTTCTTTTACATCTCTGATCTTTATAATAACTTTAATATGTTCGAATTTTTCAAGTGTTAATGTAACCGTCTAAGCCTACATCGATTTTGTTAGAATCATTTTAAAGAAATGAACTGTTAAGAAACTCTGTACAATCATTGTTTTGTCATTTAGTCTAATTACTAAGCCTAAACTTTTTCGTCACTTATTGTTAATGAAATTGAGTTGTTGTAATCTGTTGATCAAAACAAAATCAATAATATGGACCCTCCTCGGCCTGTTGCAGCACATCAGCGTCTTTTGTATTTCTTTAATTGAAAGCGAGTTTTTCCATTTCTTACAATTTAGCACAGAGATGTAGATTAAGTGTTTATGGTATAATTATGTTCAGTGAAACCTGTTTGATACCTTTTTATTCACTCTAAGTAGTAAATTTGTATAAAATGGATATTCTTTCTAACCTTGTATTGAAATAATATTTTAGTTAGTCATCAATATTATTTAATGGTTTGACTTCTTGTGTATCGCTGTTATTACCTCTATTCTGATCATTTTTAAATCTAAAAACAATCTAAGTTATAAACATAAAGAACTGCAAGTTGAGCATTTCTGATGATTGATTATCCTGATTGGCTTTCTAGCTTGTAAAACATCAAATCTTGACAGATTAATGTTCTCACTTCGTATCTAACTAATTTTTATTCCGATTTGATTGGAAATTTATTATCATCATAATATCATTATTGATGATATATAATCAAATTATTGATCATGCAACGTAAGGAATAAATCTGAACAAAGACTAAACAACAAAATGAGAAGTCTTATCATAAAATTCACTGAAAGAACATATATATCTCGCAACTACCCTTCTTTCCCCAAACGTTAAAAACTGGTCTATTTGTGTTCTAATAATCTATATGTGTTTGCATTGGTCAAAGCTAACAGGGTGTAACCTTTACAACTAACGACTCCAAAGCTAATAAACGTTGTCTGGATCAACTAAGATATGAAATTCCCAGTGTCAACATGCGGAGCCAATATTACTTTTTTGACATGGAAAACATTGCTTCTATACATTCCTTATTTTATTTGTTTGTGCCAGTCCCACGCTTCTATTATTATTATTATTACCTCCGCCAGGAGGTTATGTTTTCGGTTCGGTTTGTTGTTTGTTTGTTTGTCTGTCTGTCTGTGGACAACGTAGAGGCCACATTTCTACACGGAATCACTTCAAACTTGGCCAAGTAGTTCCCCAATGTGTATGGAAGAACTGATTAAATTTTGGTCAAGGTCACCCCAAGGTCAAGGTCACAGGGGTCACTGGTGTCACTATGACATAAGTGGCCATATCAAGAGACAGAAATAAAGCACTGACTTTTGCATAAGCCAACAGGGAAGTCCTAGTCCAGGCGCAACCCATGGGTGATGTTCAAATTTATAAAGGTCAAAGGTCAAGGTCATATTGGTGCATTATATCAATGTCATATTAAGTATCAGTGGCAAATGAACAAAGATCACTTGAAGGTCAAAAGTCAAGCAGGTCACTTGAAGGTCAAGTACATTTGAAGATCAAGGTCACTTGAAGCCAAGGTCATGTGAAGGTCAAGGTCAAACGTTACTTGAAAGTCGAAGTCACATCAATTCATGATTCTAGGACATATGGCGCTCTAGGTCACCTTGGCGGAGGTATGTCCTCTACGAGGACCATGTCCGCGTTCAGGACTTGCTCACTTGTTATTATTATTATTATTATTATTATTATTATTATTATTATTATTATTATTATTATTATTATTATTTATGTGATCGAGTCTTTGTATTTATTTATTTATTTGCCTGTCTGTGTGTCATTGGACAGGATTGCGTCAAAACTACTTGACGGATTTTGACGACATTTTCACCACAGTTAGATCTGGGTTCATGAACGGCCCCATTACATTTTGGAGATGATCCGGATCCGGATCCAGATTCTGCTTTATTCATCTATTTGTCAGTGTTTTTTATGGAGTGGATTGCGTCAAAACTACATCAGGGGTTTTTACGACATTTTCACCATATATACATCTTATGTCATGGAAACCCCATTAACCTTTGGTTAAGGTCAGAAATCTCTGATTACTCGTTATTATTATTATTATTATTATTATTATTATTATTATTATTATTATTATTATTATTATTATTATTATTAAACACAAGTAGAATTTGTCCAAGGAAAATTGCCTTTATGTAAATTTCATGTATTCAAGTATTTATGTATGTTGGTACTTCATTACACGTACCCTTTTATACTACCATTGCTGTCAGACAAATGTTTTATTTGGATAAATCTCATATGCAGGAAGGTTTATGTATATTATTGATGAATTTATTCATGAGTTTTATTAGTTAAAAAGAAATAGAGAGACAAATGTAGTTAGAAGTAATTGTAAAGATATAGAAAGAATCGTAGAGAGACATGAGAGCAAACGAGGAGTTAGGAGGCTGTTTTCATAGAAATGCGCTGACTCTTGTGATATTTTCAATAACATCCCCGGCGTCCTGTTCCCCTCTCCAAATGACTCATAGCACCAAGGCGAAAGGAGTCGCGAAAACCAAGAAATCGTCACGTGATTAAGGACAGCTTGACAGGCCTAGGACGACGATATATAAGCAACAGTAAGAGGTTATTTCTCTCTCTCTCTCTCTCTCTCTCTCTCTCTCTCTCTCTCTCTCTCTCTCTCTTCTTCTTCTTCTTCTTCTTCTTCTTCTTCTAGAGAGTCACACAGTATAATAGGTCCAAAGGCCTACCTTAACTTGCCGGACTCGAGGCGAACAACGAGTTGTAGCTGCACATACGTTAACTGAAGGACAGCGTATATACAGGACCGTTTAGCAGTCGAGGAATTAAAGGGAACCATTTATCCCTTGAAACGAAGGATGACGACCAGAACTTCTCCGACCGCACATGATAGACTGTGTGCTTAGCATGACATCCCAGAGTGACCGCGGCGATTAGAACATCGTGCTAGCCTTCCCAACACCAGATGGAGGCTCCTACTTCAGCGACGGCAGATGGCCTACGATTGACGTATAGGCCCAATTAAAGCAAGGAACCATCTAACCTTTCAACCAGTGTCAAGACTTCTGAATTCAACGCTACAGATTTATGTGAAACCAAATTTGTAGAAACTGCATTGTACGTGACTGTTCAACCTTTTTAGTCCCAGTAAAACGAAAAAAAATCGGCAACGAGTATATCTCACCAACATAACTTTTCTTAGATTAGTTCCTGAGAAGCTCATTGAGTATTAAATAAGAATGAACAAAAATACAACTAAGAAATAGTAAGCATAGGTAAAAATACTAGACAATTAATAAGAAAACTTATTCTGTAGCTTTAATATTATTATTATTATTATTATTATTATTATTATTATTATTATTATTATTATTATTATTATTATTATTATTATACACAAGTAGATTTTTTCCAATAAAAATTGCCTTTATGTAAATTACAACGTGTATTCAAATATTTATGTATGTTGGTACTTAACCTTTTATACTACCAGTGATAATGTATAGGAATAATCTCTTAGTTCAGTATGTTGAAGTTAATTTTAACAGTGTTGTATTGATTCATATTTCATTGTAGAGACAAACTACTAAAGTGTTTTTTTAGCATAGGTACAAACTCAAAACATTCAAAATGGATAATGTTTATACAATGCCTTATGAAAGTATTTAGGCATTGTAGATTAATTTTCTTATCATTGAAAACTAAAGTGGATCTTACTTTCAGTAATGTATATTTGAATTTAATTTACACCAGCTATTGAGTATATTGGCAGTTAAATAGCAGGGCAGGATCAGAAATGATAATATAAGAGAGCTTACTCGAGTACCATATGTGGACAAGATCATGATGAGGGGCAGATGGAGATGGTTTGGGCATGCTCTTTGCACTCGCCAAGAGGGATTAGTTTACCAAACGTTCAGCTTGGCTGCAAAAGGCACTAGAAGAATTGGAAGACCCAAGCGTACATGGCTCAAAACTATGAAACACAAAGTAGCAGATGATGAATGGAGAAATATTGGATTAAAAGCTCAAGATAGTGACGACTGGCGAAATATAACCGAGGCCCTTTGCGTCAATAAGCGTAGGAGGAGATGATGATGATTATGTATTTTATGTAAGTTTTTTTTTATTCTCAATAGAAACTTGCTTAGAAACTTTCGATCGTTTCTTAATTTGATTTTTTTGGTGTTTTCTGATAGTTTTTCTTGATCTTGTTTGGGAAGTTTTTTCTTCACATATCTCTTATGGAGATCGCAATAGGAAATTTTTAGATTACTGCTCATTTCTTCTTAATTTTCTTCCATTTCATTTTTCTTTTATTTCTAAAGAGTATATATATATATATATATATATATATATATATATATATATATATATATATATATATATATATATATATATATATATAAATATATATATATATATATTTATATATATATATATATATATATATATATATATATATATATATATATATATATATATGCGTGTGTATGCGTATATGAGTGTGCGTGCGCGCATACATATACGTTTGTGTTTGTTTCTGCATACCCCTTGGAAACTACATGTTTTTTTTGGGGGTGGGGGGGCTTTTTTATGGTTACCATAAAAATGAATTTATTATAAATAATGACAAGAATAAGTAATGATGACGATAATTATAATGCTAATAATAGCGATGCTCTATTAACAACTTTGGAATTCAAAGTTTATAATATGTTATGCTTAGGGTAAAAGCAAGAATGCACCTCACCCTCTTCCTCTTAACACATTACATATTCCATTAGATGTTTAATAAGCAGATGGAATTTGCAAATAAATTCTTGAAATTCCCACTGTCGAGAATTTCTCATTTCTCACTTTACCCCTAAAGTCCTGGTTTCCCAAATGCCTCAAGGGTTTGTAGTGTCCTTCTTCCTTACAGGATTTTATAAATCCTGCGTACTTTTAATCATTAAATCCTTCCTGGTTATGTTGGATTCCTTTTCATTCGAAGCAATTCTGGCCTTTATATTTTTATATAAATAAAGATTATTAAAGGATTCTGTGGTTGAACTGCTGTTGAGGTTTTTTATTACGTTGTCAATTTTATATTTTTTTTCTTCTTTCATAAGTATGAGTGTTATTTTTTAATTGGGGATTATAAGTCAATTGAGTTAGGGATTTACATATCACGTTTCCCAGTTTCATTTTGTATGAACTATAAAGCATGGATGGCTTTCTATGTTGTCTTCTTTATTATTTTACTATAAAAATTACACCAATTTTATGAGATATACAATTATCCACAATTTATTTCATGGCATCCTCATCACCATTACCTTTTGTTATCATGCAATTCATGTAATACAAAAGTGTCATTACTAAAGGTTTTCCATTCCGGTTTTTACTTCTTGTTTCAATCCTCTAGTTTTATCTTGTCTGTAGTTGCTGTAACAGTTTTTTACATGTTTGGAAACGGCTCTTATTTCACGGTTATTAGAATCCTACTTCAAACGAAAGGAAGATGACTCTATACGTAAGAAGTCATAACACTGTCGAGGTACTTATCGAGGCACCTACCAATATCGTTCAGGCGGAGACCCAAGTAAAATTTGAATATCACCAATGTACTGATATTTTAAAGGTCACTCATGAATGGCAAATGCAAGGAATACTAACAATGTCCTAGCAGGACATAGCCCTAGCGAAATACCATAGGATCAGCGGCCGAGACCCCTCTCCAGGCAAGCTAGTATCAGGGATGGGCAATGGTTGCTTATACTCAGCAGGTAGACCTATAGGATCACACAAACCCCTTATCATTATCTCACAAGGATAGTGGGGTTGTAGACACCACAAGAAACTATCGAGCTTGAGCATTCTGGTGCCTAAATCCAGCAGATCCCAGGCAAGAACGTTTCCAAGAGGTTCTTGTGAGAACGTGAACACGGGTTCTTTGACTCCATTACTAAATATTGAAATCGCTAAATAAGACGTAATGAGAACTTTAACTCCTGACTGTAGCGAGAGAGGAAAGGTTCCTTTACTGTATATACTTTAAATTATAAAAGAGTTTAATAATAGCTTATATGTATATATATATACGTTTGTATGTATGCATGTATGAAATACAAATTAGAATATACTATAATTATGTTGGATGACATTAAAAAAAAATATGTAAAACAATAGAAAAAAACCTGAATACTTACGTCCATTATGAGACTACATGTCGGTTAACTGTTGCATTATAATTTATTTGTATATCTGTGGCCGCGGGGGCATAAAACAATTAGAATAGCGCCAACGTTATCCCTGCGTGTCGTAAGAGGCGACTAAAAGGGACGGGACGAGGGGGCTGGGAACCCCCTCTCCTGTAAAAAAAAATCCTATGAGACATCAACAAAGAGATGGAGCTAGGGGGAGAGTGACTGCTCCCCGCACTCTAGTTTTGGGGTGTTTGAATGTGCGTGGATGTAGTACGATAGAGATTAAAAAGATGTGAGATTGGAAGTATGTTTAGAAGTAGAAGGATGGATGTATTGGCCTTGTGTGAGACAAAGATGAAAGGAAAGGGTGAAGTGATGTTTGGTGAAACGTCTGGTAGAGTGTCTGGGATTGAAAGGGGAAGCGCGAGAGGGGGTTTGGCTATATTGCTGAGTGAATGGATGACAGGTAAAGTAGTGGAATGGAAGGAGATATCATCTAGGTTAATGTGGGTAAGGGTTAGGTTGGGTAGGGAATGTTGGGCGTTTGTCAGTGCGTATGGGCCAGGTAGTGAGAAAAGTGAAGAAGAGCGGAGTTCTGGAATGAATTAACTAGGTGTGTAGAAGGACTGGGTAGAAGGAATTACGTAGTTGTTATGGGTGACTTAAATGCTAGAGTGGGCGCTGGAGAGGTAGAAGGTGTCATTGGGAAGTATGGCGTACCAGGTGAAAATGAGAGTGGTGAGAGACTGATAGATATGTGTGTTGAACAAGAGATGGTAATAAGTGCTAGCTTTTTTAAAAAGAAAGATAAAAACAAGTATACATGGGTAAGAGTGGCAAATGGAAGAGTAGTAGAAAGGGCATTAGTGGATTATGTGTTGATAACTAAAAGAATGTTTGGAAGATTGAAAGACGTGCACGTGTTTAGGGGTATGGCTAACGGTATGTCTGATCATTTTTTGGTGGAAGGAAAATTAGTTGTAGCAAAAGAGTGGGGGAATAGAGTAGGTGGATGTAAAAGGGAGCTAGTGAGGGTTGAAGAGCTAATAAAAGCGGGGGTAAAAAGCAAATATCAGGAAAGGTTGAAAATGGCATATGACGAGGTGAGAGTAAGAGAAACTGGTAATTTAGAGGAGGAGTGGAAGTTAGCAAAAGAAAACTTTGTTGGTATTGCAAGTGATGTATGTGGCAAGAAGGTTGTTGTTGGAGGCAGTATGAGGAAGGGCAGTGAATGGTGGAATGAAGGAGTGAAGGTAAAAGTGGAAGAGAAAAAGAGGGCTTTTGAAGAATGGCTGCAGAGTAATAGTATAGAGAAGTATGAAAAATATAGAGAGAAAAAGGTGGAAGTAAAGCGCAAGGTACGTGAGGCAAAGAGGGCAGCTGACCTGAGGTGGGGTCAGGGACTGGGTCAGTCATATGAAGAGAATAAGAAGAAGTTTTGGAAAGAAGTGAAGAGAGTAAGAAAGGCCGGCGCAAGAATTGAAGAGACAGTGAAAGATGGAAATGGAAGGTTGTTAAAAGGAGAGGAGGCAAGGAAAAGGAGGGCGGAATATTTTGAAAGTTTGCTGAATGTTGAGGATGATAGGGAGGCAAATATAATTGCTGTTCCAGGTGTTGAGGTGCCAGTGATGGGAGATGAGAATGAGAGAGAGATTACAATAGAGGAAGTGAGGAGAGCACTAGATGAAACGAGAGTAGGAAAAGCATCTGGTATGGATGGTGTGAAAGCTGAGATGTTGAAGGAAGGGGGTGTGACTGTACTTGAATGGTTGGTGAGATTGTTTAATGTGTGTTTTGTGTTGTCAATGGTACCAGTAGATTAGGTCTGTGCATGTATTGTACCACTATATAAGGGTAAGGGAGATGTGCATGAGTGTTGTAATTCAAGAGGTATTAGTTTGTTGAGTGTAGTTGGAAAAGTGTATGGTAGAGTACTGATTAATAGGATTAAGGATAAAACAGAGAATGCAATCTTGGAAGTACAGGGGGGTTTTAGAAGAGGTAGGGGTTGTATGAATCAGATTTTTACAGTTAGGCATTTATGCGAGAAATATTTAGCAAAAGGTAAGGAGGTGTATGTTGCGTTTATGGATCTGGAGAAAGCATATGATAGAGTTGATAGGGAAGCAATGTGGAATGTGATGAGGTTATATGGAGTTGGTGGAAGGTTGTTGCAAGCAGTGAAAAGTTTCTACAAAGGTAGTAAAGCATGTGTTAGAATAGGAAATGAAGTGAGCGATTGGTTTCCGGTGAGAGTGGGGCTGAGACAGGGATGTGTGATGTCGCCGTGGTTGTTTGACTTGTATGTTGATGGAGTGGTGAGAGAGGTGAATGCTCGAGTGCTTGGACGAGGATTAAAACTGGTAGACGAGAATGATCATGAATGGGAGGTAAATCAGTTGTTGTTTGCGGATGATACTGTACTGGTAGCAGACACAGAAGAGAAGCTTGACCGACTAGTGACAGAATTTGGAAGGGTGTGTGAGAGAAGGAAGTTGAGAGTTAATGTGAGTAAGAGTAAGGTTATGAAATGTACGAGAAGGGAAGGTGGTACAAGGTTGAATGTCATGTTGAATGGAGAGTTACTTGAGGAGGTGGATCAGTTTAAGTACTTGGGGTCTGTTGTTGCAGCAAATGGTGGAGTGGGAGCAGATGTACGTCAGAGAGTGAATGAAGGTTGCAAAGTGTTGGGGGCAGTTAAGGGAGTAGTAAAAAATAGAGGGTTGGGCATGAATGTAAAGAGAGTTCTATGTGAGAAAGTGATTGTACCAACTGTGATGTATGGATCGGAGTTGTGGGGAATGAAAGTGATGGAGAGACAAAAATTGAATGTGTTTGAGATGAAGTGTCTGAGGAGTATGGCTGGTGTATCTCGATTAGATAGGGTTAGGAACGAAGTGGTGAGGGAGAGAACGGGTGTAAGAAATGAGTTAGCGGCTAGAGTGGATATGAATGTGTTGAGGTGCTTTGGCCATGTTGAGAGAATGGAAAATGGCTGTCTGCTAAAGAAGGTGATGAATGCAAGAGTTGATGGGAGAAGTACAAGAGGAAGGCCAAGGTTTGGGTGGATGGATGGTGTGAAGAAAGCTCTGGGTGATAGGAGGATAGATGTGAGAGAGGCAAGAGAGCGTGCTAGAAATAGGAATGAATGGCGAGCGATTGTGACGCAGTTCCGGTAGGCCCTGCTGCTTCCTCCGGGGCCTTAGATGACCGCGGAGGTAGCAGCAGTAGGGGACTCAGCAGTATGAAGCTTCATCTGTGGTGGAAATGTGGGAGGTTGGGCTGTGGCACCCTAGCAGTACCAGCTGAACTCGGCTGAGTCCCTGGTTAGGCTGGAGGAACGTAGAGAGTAGAGGTCCCCTTTTTTGTTTTGTTTCTTGTTGATGTCGGCTACCCCCCAAAATTGGGGGAAGTGCCTTTGGTATATGTATGTATATCTGATAGTGGCACCCTGTAATCTTTAAACCAGATTATTTACAAAATAAGACCATAACCACTATTACCAAGCCAGACGTTTTCCTCCTGGCTTTTTCCCATTATTGTGCAAGTTCCCTTGAAAGTTTGTCTCGAGGTGTGTACTGTTGTACATAGGTGGGTCCTTGAATTCCATTTGCAAATTAGGTTTGTATGTAAGTTTTCATAACTTGGGTAACGAGATTTTACTTTAAACCTGATTGCTATAAAGATTTAAATGTTCTTTCTGATGATCTTATTGCGTTGCCAGAAGGATTAGTTCTGATAAGAGAAGGTAAATTGAGACGAAAAGTTATATTTTGGTGAAAGGTGGTTCTTTTGGATCGTATGTTGGAGGTG
>NC_090741.1:88025601-88038101 GCF_036898095.1 Palaemon carinicauda | reverse complement strand
CGGAATATCTATCACCATTCGAAGTACGGTTTGTTTTGGTGAGAGAGATGCTGAAGTGTTCATTGCTTTTAATTTTTTGGAGGTGTGCAACGTAGCTCAGTACTACTACTACTACTACTACTACTACTACTACTACTTGTGCAGGTTTGCAGCTTGGGGCGATAGTAGTAGTAGTAGTAGTAGTAGTTTCATGACCTGACACCACCAGATCTTTCCAGATTATACAGACTATAAAATTTCCACTTATGTTCAAAATCTGGTCTCGTTTCGTGAAAGCTTTGACGAAGTTATAGTTGTTATGCCAAATCATTCAGATATGGCATTTGATTTCTATCTTAATTTATATATTTGATTTGAGCAAAACTTCCATGTTGTCTCCTTGTGGTAAATGTACCTACAGGATGACGATAATGATGATGATGATGATGAAATTATTATTATTATTATTATTATTATTATTATTATTATTATTATTATTATTATTATTATTATTATTATTATTATTATTATTATTATCATTATTATAGGGCAGAGCGCATGCTGACACCCAATTACATCTGGGTAGACTATTAGATGGTAGGCTAGGAGCGATATACTAGTGTGCCTAACATGAACCAATGCACTGATCGTGCCTTTCTAAGGAAGGGGGTATATTATGCTACACCCATATGCCATTCTATATATATATATATATATATATATATATATATATACAGAGAGAGAGAGAGAGAGAGAGAGAGAGAGAGAGAGAGAGAGAGAGAGAGAGAGAGAGAGAGAGAGAGAGAGGTGGGTTTAAATGGACTAAATTTCTTTTGTTATATATCCCTCATATTCCAAAATTGAGAATGGAAACTAAAGAGGGTGGATCGCTTCATATGCAAGGAGTAACCCTTGCGAATATCTACTTAATATGGATGCCTCCTTTTCGATATCTCGATGCAGATTAGATTTAATTTCTGGTGCGAACGCTAGGAATGCTATTTGTAGAGGAAAAGCAAGGAATTGGTGTTGTCTCGGAACATGTAAGTGCGAGATTATATGAATATTAATGATAGTTAGCGGAACAAAAATGAGCCGCACATGTCAATCGCTTTTGAAAATAGAGCCAGTGAAGCAAGAGAAATGTGGTTAGGGCAATTGAAGAGAATAGATAGTTGGTATATCGGGAGGAAAATTTTAAGCTTAGAACCGCCAGGTAGAAGAAGGAGAGGAAGGCCTATGAGGCCTAAAAGAGGGCAGTTAGTGGGACAGGATAAATCACTGGATAGAATAGTAAGGTGGATTCAGTGGAGAGAGGTAGAGGGGAGTATTCAGTTGATAGAAATAGAGAGGATGATTTTGTGGATAGTAGTAGAGGGGAGTATTCGGCGGATATATATATATATATATATATATATATACACGGTATATAATTACTAATATTATTATTATTACTTGCTAAGCTGCTACTATAGTTGGAAAAGCAAGATGCTATAAGCCCAGGGGCCGCAACAGGGAAAATAGCCCAGTGAGGAAAGAAAACAAGGAAAAATAATATATTGTAAGAACAAGGGCATGTAAATAAATATTTCCTACATAAATTATAAAAACTTTAACAAAAAAAGAGGAAGAAAAACGAGATAGAATAGTTTCCCCGAGTGCACCCTCAAGCAAGAGAACTCTAACCCAAGACAGTGCAAGACCATGGTACAAAGGCTATGGAGTGTCCGTCTCCTAGAAGACTGCTTACCATAGCTAAAGAGTCTCTTTTACCCTTACCAAGAAGAAAGTAGCCAGTGGACAATTACAGCGAAGTAGTTAACCCCTTGGGTGAAGAATTGTTTGGTAATCTCAGTGTTGTCAGGTGAATGAAGATAGAGCAGAATCTGTAAAGTATAGGCTAGACTATTCGGTGTTTGTGTAGGCAAAGGGAAAGTGAACCGTAACCACAGAGAAGGATCCAATGCAGTACTGTCTGGCCAGTCAAAGGACCACATAACTCTCTAGCAGTAGTTAGTCAACGGGTGGCTGGTGCCCTGGCCAACATCATCATCATTATTAACCATAACTAGACCACTACAGACTCAGGTCTCACAACTGTCCCTCCACATGCGTCTGTTAATAGCCTTACCATGCTAGTTTATTCACTCAAATTTTCCTAGTTTATCAATGTATCGTCTTCTTTTCCTTTCCATGCTTCTTTTTCAATCTTTAGGGACCCCTTTTCTTATTCTACTTGTCCATCGATTATCTGTCATTCTCATCATGTCCTGCCAATGTCTATTTCTTTTATCTTGCATGTTGTTAGAATAATCTCTAATTAGTTTGCACTTGTATATTTCCATGTTGCTTTTTTTTCTTATTGTTATTCCCATCATTATTTTTCCATAGCTCTTTGGTTTGTAACTAGCGTATGTTGCAAGTCTGTAACAAGGCTCCAATTTTATGATGTATAAGTTAATACTGTAGGACCATCTGATTCAATCCTTTTCTTCCTAGAGAAAGTGACATTTAACTTTTTCAGAATTTCATTTTCTTCATCAAAAGCTCTCTATCCTATGCTTATTCTTCTTTTGATATCGGATGTATGCCCTATGGAATAACGCACCGTCAATCCTAATTATGTACAGTATATTCATTATCGCAAGACTTTCATCCATAACTCTTATTTGTTGTCTGTCTGCAGTTTCAATGAACATTAACTTAGTTTTATTCATGTTAATTTTTTTTCTTACATTTCTGCTTTCTCTATTGAAATCTAACCTCTTTTGTAATTCCTCCCATGATTCACTAAACTGAACTATGTCATCTTCAAATTTTAATTTGTGAAGACATTATCCATTAGTGCTAATTATTACATTTTCCTCATCTAAATTTTTCAAAACTAATACTAGGCTTGCTGTTAATAATTTAAGGGGTCTCCCTGTGTAAATTCATTCTCGATCAGATTTTTCTCGCTATCTCTATGTAGTTTTAAGATGGTTGGACTTCCCAAATAGATATCTTCAACTGTTCTATCATAAGATTCATACATTCATTGTCTTTGAAGAGCTTCCATTACTGCTGAAATTTTGAGAGAATCAAACGCTTTCTCATAGTCTATAAATGTCATAAATAAAGAAAAAATCATATTTAGTTGATTTTTCATCAGCTCGTTAATTAGATGGCTATGGTCAGATGTTGAATACCCACTTCTAAAGCCTGCCTGCTCTCTTGGTTGATCAAAGTCTTAAGTGTCTTTCTATTTGGCCTAATAAGATATTTGTAAGAAGTTCCTATATTACTGAGAGTAAACATATTGCATGGTAATTTTTCAGGTCTTCAGTGTCTCCCTTTCTTGAATTGGTATAATGATAAAGTTTTTTCCAAGATATAGGTATAGAGCATTCTTGCAGAATTTTTTTTTTGTAATGTTCAGCGAGTTTTACTACTATAAAATCACCACAATCTGTTTTTTTTAATCAATTGTTTGGCCAACTTCTGTTGCTTTGCCTCTTTTCATGCCCTTTTCAATACTTTCTTTACATTTCTTACTATTACTTTTTTGTGTGTTTGGATAAACTATAAAGTGCGTCTTATACAATAGCGGTTGGTTGCCAACCTTCCAAACTTCATGTACCAATAAATTTACAATTGATAATTCTGCTGACCACTAATAGGATAAGAAAATGAATGCATTTGTATAATAACAATCAGGGAGCTTTTATTGTATTGATATGAAAAGAAAGATTTAAATATAAACTTAAATCTTGATTATCAAAAAAAAGTTGAAAATTTAAAGTTTATACAAGTATTACAGACTTTTAGTGTGATTATTTGTTCTTGCTTGTTTGAAATAAGTTTGTGGATTTCGATCTCCAATGACGTTGATGCAAGACGGTGATCCGATATATTTCAAGCCGAGAACAAAAGCGAATCTTAATTGTTGTGACAGGGGAAAATGTTTTTAAGCAGAAATATGTTGTTGAAAATTTAATCTAAATTTTCTTTGCTTTTTTTCTTAACTCAGTGATAGGTATTCACTTTTTATGTAGAGTCAAAATGGGGTCTTGATAAGGATGACAGAAATTTAGCTTTGAGATTGTCTTCGTATGATAGATCGAGGAGGGTTTTTTCCTTCCATGCTTAAATGACTGTCTTTATTGTTTGCTCCAAATGGATCTGTTATCTACATATTCCCATATCTAGGGTCATCTTCCTTTGGGTTATCAAAACCCAAAAAAATCTGTCATTGACTGTAAGTGTTGTTGAACAATGTATATCACTGGCCGGTTGACATCCTTCTCTCCCATGTATTCATCAAAATTTTAAAACATTTGCTGATCTTCTTTAGACAATCGCATTTGCCACTGATATTTTTTTTTGAAAATCATATATTTTACCTCGCAGTGTGAACACGTCCTTTATTAGCCCTTGCAAGGATATGTTTAGTTCATTTAACAGGGAGATAATATCTACCAGTTATGCAAGCTTAGCTAATCATAGTCGGACAAAAGGGCCCTTGCACACTTGCAGCTCTTAGGTGTTGGCTGGGTTTTTAGGTTTCTAGATTATTTAGGTTATGGGATAATCTGCAACTTTTATTTGTTGGTGGTTGCAGATAGGATGTGGGTTAAGGATGATCAGCAACTTTTATCTGTAGGTGTTTTGGGATAGGACATGGGTCAAGGATATTTAGCAGCGTGCTCTCCTTATTTAAGAAGCGCCCCAGCCTCTTTTTCGTCAAAAGAAAGGAAAAAAGTGACGGAGGGGATTAGGCACCGAGCCCCTAAAGAGCCCACTGGCTCCTGTCGTTTAGTTTGAGAAAAAAAGGTACAGCAGTAAGTTTCGATGAGTACAAGGGCTCGGGAAGGAGTTAGGAATGTTTTAGTTAGATACATTGTTATAGAAGAAGTAAAAAACGTAATAACTTGAGCTTTAGTTTTTAGGATGAGTAATAGTATTAAGGTTCAGCTTGAGTATAAGATATCTGAAAATGAGAAATTAGCTAGCGAATGTGAGTGGAAGAAAGGGTGGAATAATACTACTGTACCTGAAAATACTCGAACAGATATGAAAATAATATTTTATTTATTTATTGTTGTCATTAAGACGTTTACATATTTTCAAATTTAATGTTCATTTGGGAAGTATTCCCTAACTTATATAAATAGAGAAGAGAAATTGGAAGTGAGAAAAGAGCTGAAAAGAGGTTAAGTATGGATACTTAGGTTCAAACTGGCGCTGCTATTACATCATCTTGGGTGAAGATAGCCTCGGAGAAAGGCTGAGAATCTATCAACATTGGCAATAATGTGTTTTACGATTAATGTCACAATTACAGGATGATTGAGGTTGACATCCTGTCTTTGTAGGCTACTTTCTGGAATAATTCAATAGGTATTGTTGCATAGGTACGTCAGTTAGGTGCCGACAGTTGTTGCACGGTCTTTATGGTCTTTGTTGTGCTGCGGGGGTCTTTGTCGTTATCAATAATAATTTGCCAGTTGCACAGATATGCCAGTCGCTATATGTAAATACTGACTGCAATTTTGCTGGTTTTTTCTTGCAAGTGAATCTGGGATTAGGTTCCTTGCTTCGATGTACCCTTTGGCTGATATGGATCCCTCAAAGAAAACTTACCTTACTCCGCTAGCCTTTTTGCATGTTGCAAGAGGCTGTCATTTGTTTTTTGATGGTTTTCAGTGAAGATTGAAGTGTGATACGGATTTGCTGGCACATTAGGGTAGATTTGGCTAGGTGATCGGCCTCGTCCTTGTCAGTGATTCCAGTGTGACTTGGGATCTAATTTAGGATTATTTGGCTGTTTTGGCTTTGGTGTGCTAAGGCTAGACACTCTATTGATGTGATTAGATAGAAATTTTTAGAGGGTTCATTGTTAGTGAGAGCCACAATGGCTCCTCTTGAATCTGTTTGGATTTTTGTGTTTCCTCCATGTAGACTGGCTGAGTGTTCTACGGTTTTTGCAATCGCCACTAGTTTGATTTGTACCGTGGAAGAATGGCTTGAAATCCTCCAGTTTTCTCTGTAGCCTGATGGATTATCACGATCAAGTGATCCATCAGTATAGTAGATATTGAGGGTTGAGGTGTAGCTGATTGCATTTTTGGCTGCTGCTGTGAGTTGTTCTGGCATGCAGAGAGCTTTGCTTGCTGCAGAAAGGATGACGAAGTTGTACCGGTTGGGGTCTCAAGACCCTGGGCCAGGCGTGATTTAGCCACCGTGCTTATGTTGCCCCTTTGTGTTGGAAGCTCCATTTTGCATTTGCATTCTTATAAGTGTGTCCAGCAGTCTCTTTGCGTGTTTCTTTGGTGGATCAGGATCCTCCACCAAAGGGAGGAGTCTTTTAAGTCTGTTGTTCAGGGGGTAATCCTGTCTTCTTTGATTGACTTGAATATGATACTGCAGTTTGTGATGTCGATCATATCTGAAAGGGAAATTATGTTAGTTTTTGCTCTTAATAGGCAGTCTGGTCCACATTGGAGAGTCACAGAAGAGTTTCATGGCATTGTTTTGTACCACTTATAAGGAGGCTTTTTGTTTCACTCAGCGAGGTGAGCGTAGGTGGTGCATAATCGATGTGAGATCGAATTGCTTGAATGTAAAATGATGGAGGGAAACTCCTTGTTTAAGGGAGGTTATTCGTTTCATGGCTGAGAGACGAATTTTTGTATTATCTCTGAGGTGGTTACTTCGTTGGTAGGTGATAGAGTCTTGTTGATGATTACTCCTAGATACATGAATTGATTTACCCATTCTATGGGCTCACCCATGAGATTGAAATTAGGAGGGTCTTATGGGTATATGATGGCCAGGGCTCTTTGTCTTGTTGGTGTTGATTTTTAAGCTGAGGTCTTTGCATTTGGCGTGGATCATGACTAGTGCCTTTAGGGTGGTTATACGTGCGTTTTCTTTGTGTGGGAAAACGATATATATGTTGTCTGCGTATATGAAGATTTCTACTCCGTTTGGGAGTCTAGAGTGACTAGATTCTCCAAGGGTAGTTTGAAAAGATATTGACTTAATATGCCCCCTGAGGCATTTTGTTTTCTAGGGAGATGAATTCAGAGGTTTTTCTTTGAAAGGTGACTTTAGCTTCCTGGTTCCGAGTGTAATTACGAGTCAAGGCCAGCCCGTGTCCTTTCACTTTTTTCTATAAGTGTGAAGAGGATTAATGGGGAGCTGGCTAGCTTAAAGGCTTTCTCAAGGTCGACAAAGATGACAAAGGCTTTTTTTGTCGTTGATTGTTGTGAGGACATCGGTTATACACACTTGAGTGCCTATGGCTTGTCTGTAGGCATAAAGTCGAGGATATAGTAGGCCTATTTTCCTTTGTAGTGTGCTGCGTTCCATTCGTTCAGTGACTCTCACGGTACAGCTGATTAGAGCTATAGATCAGTAGGTTTCTGGTTTCTTCGGTTTTGGGATTGGTTTCGTATCTTGTTGATGCCATGTTATTGGTCGGACCCTTTCAGTGTGTTTTCGGTTGATTAAGTGCAAGTACACTAACTTTGTGGGGATTCCCATATTACTAAGCATATTGTATGTGATAAGGTTGGCTACTGTGGCAGTGTCTTTTCTGCCGTTTACGAGAGCCGTGTCGAGTTCTTTTTGGTATAGGGGTTGTCCGTGTCATCTCTCATGTTGCAGGCAGCTTTAATTATGTTGTTCCTGGTTGGTTCCAGAGTTTTCTGTCTATTTATGATTTGCAGAGGAAGATTTGTGCTTTTGGCTTCTGCTAATGAGTCTGGGTGGGTGACTCCTGGTACGCTTTTTTTCCCAGAGGTCTAGTAGAACCAGCCCCATATCTTTGCTAGAGATGTGTTGTTGTTGATTTCTTGACATCATGAGTACCATTTGTTTATTTTCACTTAAAGTGTTACCTGTAAGGAAAGTTTAGTGATTTCAACGAGTAGAGCATGAAGTTCATCGTTTCTGTCTTCTGAAGAGCTTCCTGGTGCGGGTGATTCTTGCATTCATTTCCATGATGCGGCTGCTGTAGTGACAGGAATCCAAATGCTTTGTTCCTGAGTACCTTTTCTGAGTCATAGATGTACTGACAGAGCATCGAGCTATCTATTAAAATCCAGTGATAGGATGGAGATGTCATTGTGAGGCCTCTTTATGCATTCACGAGCCCATTCCGGCATAGATTACTTGAATTTTGTCCAGTTTCCAAAGTCTGGGTTCCACCTTTTTTTTTTGGAGGGGGGAGGGATATTTCTGTAGTTTTTCAATTTCTATGGCAAAGTGATCACTTGTTAGGACAGGATGCAGTAACCATTTTGCACCCCTTTGGACGGTGCTTGACAGGAAGGTGTTATGTCCGGATATTCTTGCTGTAGGGCGTGCAAGTGTTCGACCGGTCTGGTTTGTGGCCAATATTGAGGCCAAAAACGGATGGTGGGCGTTGATATCGCCTGCAATGATTTTATCATCATCAGAAGCAGCAGCAAAAAACCCCCTGCATTGGTGCTTTTGTTTGGTGATTTGTAGACATTGTGGACTGTGATGGTTGTGGCTAGCAGAGACACCTGAACACTGAGTATCTCTGTATCTGTCCCACAGTCGATACTTTGCACTCTTTTTGAGTAATTTGAGTAATCTGAGTAATTAATCATGGTGTTTTTTTTGTTGGATACGGGGTATACACTCTATATCCTGAGAATGAGAATGGTGTATTCTCACTTAACAAAGTTTACTGTACCATAATAATGTCTGGATTTTGCTCTGAGGTTTGGTATTGTAGGAGGGCAAACTTGTTTCTGAGTCCACAGGCATTTGATTGAATCTCTCTCACTTTGGTGTTGTTGAGATTTTCTTTGTTGCTTAAGGAATTGGTGTTAATGGAAGTGTGGATTGTTGGTAAAATAGATTGAGGTTGGTTTGCTCAGAGAGAATGGAGAGGTAAATTTTTGTGAAGCTGGAGTAGGAGTGTGAAAAGGGGCTCATTGCGACCTTGAAGGAGGTTTTGGAGGACGTTGAGTTTTCGGATTTAGGAGAGAAAGTGGAGGAGAGGATAGTTCAGGAATTACAGGTCTGGTTGGAGGAGGATTAGGTTGGGGATGTGTGGATAGTTTAATGAGAGGTGTGGTTGGTAGGAAGATTGTTGGTTCGCGTGGCTGCTTTGGCTGCAGGTTATAGTGGTGATCGGCGATACGCTGGAGTCTTGCTGGCCATCTCTTTTGCCAAGCATGGTGAGGACCTCGGCAGTTGGGGTACTTGGCAAGGAAATGTTGGCCAGACTTGAACTTGGTGAGGCAATGGTTGGTGGGTTGCTGTATGCTGATACAAACTGCACAGACCTCCGGGCCTATGCAGCGGCTCCCATGGTGTCCAAACTTTTGACACCATAAGCATCTGAGGGGCTCTAGGAAGTTTTTCTCCGGTTACTGGTTCCCCAATAACCAAAGGAGATCTGTGTAGGTCGTTGTCCCTTGTGGACTGCTTCTAAGTTATGGTATCTTCTGATTTCACCTCGCATCTCTCGCTGAGGGAATGGATAAGTGGTTTAGCAATTTTTCGAGTGGTAGGTCTAGGTCATAATTGATAATTATGGTCGTAGGCTTGTCTGAA
This sequence comes from Palaemon carinicauda, assembly GCF_036898095.1. NCBI lineage: Eukaryota > Metazoa > Arthropoda > Malacostraca > Decapoda > Palaemonidae > Palaemon > Palaemon carinicauda. The sequence continues at coordinate 88,028,546 of NC_090741.1, read as the reverse complement.
GTGTTGAAGTGGTGAAGTGAAGTACGTGGTTTCCTTGTCCTGGGCGGAGATGATGAGTTGTCCTCGGCGATTGGGTCTTATTATCATCTTTAGCTGGGGATTCTTGGCCTCCATTGCGCCTGTGTCAGCTTAGGAGGTCGTGTTTGGGCTGGGATTAACGCTGAATATGCTTGACCGGGCAGACGTGCTGTCGGTCATCTCTAGTGGAGGAGGTTGCTGGGCAGGATGAGAGGTATTGTAGTCATTGTCTTTTACTTCGGTGTTCTGGTTGTTGTTGTTTTTGCTGTATAACTCGGTCCCTTCTTGATTATTCTCAGGTGTTTCATTGATGCGTTCCAAGGCTGGGTGGGTCGACGAAGTGGTTCGTTTCTTGTGACTCCTCAAGGTGAGGGACCGTGGCTTTATGATTTATCCTTTCTCCACTTTGGCACGAGGGGAGACAGAAAGGATGGCTGCCATCGTAAAAAACACGATGGTAGCCGACAGTTCTTTATAGAGCTATCAGTTAGGTGTGTTTTGTTTATGTCTCAATCACACTAAAAAAGAAATTTTGCTTATTTAAACGCTCTAATATTAGTTGTGAAATCCAGGGTCTGAGCACTAAAAATTTCAGTTACTCTGTTGCGTGAATGAGTCGAGGGCATCATGAAGAAGGAGGTGAGTAGGCCTATACCGAGGCCCTATTTTTTCAAAAGGCCTTCAAATATGCGGTAATATTTCATTTATAATTTTAATAATAGCTGATAATACTTCGTGTAGTTCTGGGGACTTATTATTCGGTACAAGTTGTTCATGATAAAAAATGCAGTGTGTAGACAAAATTTCTATGTGACCAATATCTTCCACCTTTGCAACAACTCCTAAATGATGTCCAGTAATGTTTAGGGCACCATCTGTACTTATCCCAATAAATTTTTTCATTCAATTCCTTTTTCCATGAAATGACTATCTAGGGCTTTAAAAATCTCAGAGCTATTTGTTTTACCGCGGAAGTTGAGCGAAGAAAATAGTTCCTGTAATTCTCCTTTACACTCAACAATCAACAAACAAAAGAAACTACCTTGTTACTTTCGCCTGATGATTCGTCAAACTGAATTGAATAAAAGGGTGACTTTTTTACCATGTCTATAAATTGATTTTTATTATCTTCAGCCATGTATTCAAATATGTGATTAAGAGAGCTAGAAACATGGGAATTACTAGTCTGCACAGCCTGTTTTCCTAAAACCTTCTGACAGGCTTGTGAAGTGTAAGGCTTTATTAATTCTTCTCCAATCGCATATGACTTTTTTTTTTGGCCATTTTATTATTATTATTATTATTATTATTATTATTATTATTATTATTATTATTACTAGCCAAGCTACAACCATAGCTGGAAAAACAAAATGCTATAAGCCCAAGGGCTCCAATAGGGAAAAATAGTCCAGTGAGGAAAGGAAATAAAGAAATAGATAAATGATTGGACCAAATTAATAATAATCCATTCTAAAACAGTAACAACGTCAAAATAGATATGTCATATATAGAGTAAACTATTAACAACGTCAAAAACAGATAGGTCATATATAAACTTTTAAAACACTCATGTCAGCCTGGTTAAAATAAAAAAAAAAAAATTTGCTCCAACTTTGAACTTTTGAAGTTCTACTGATTCAACTACCCGATTAGGAAGGTCATTCCACAACTTGGTAACATGTAGTGGAAAACTTCTAGAATACTGTGTAGTATTGAGCCTCATGATGGAGAAGGCTTGGCTATTAGAATTAATTTTCTGCCTAGTATTACGAACAGGATAGAATTGTCCAGTGAGATCTGAATGTAAAGGATGGTCAGAGTTATGAAAAATCTTATGCAACATGCATAATGAATTAATTGAACGACGGTGCCAGAGATTAATATCTAGATCAGGAATAAGAAATTAAATAGACCTTAACTGTCTGTCCAACAAATTAAGATGAGAACAATACTCAAAACCAGGACGAATGAAAGAATTAAAACACTTCTTCAGAATAAATTGATCACCGAAAATCTTGTATGACTTTCTCAATAAGCCTATTTTTTTTTTTTTTTTTTTTTTTTTGCAATTGAAGAAGACACAGACCTGACGTGTTTCTGAAAAGTAAATTTTCTGTCGAAAGCCACACCTAAAATTTTGAAAGAGTCATACATATTTATAGAAACATTATTAACACTGAGATCCGGATGTTGAGGAGCCACCGTACTTGACTTACTTACAATCATACTTTGAGTTTTGATAGGACTCAACTTCATACTTCGTACTATTCCATAGAAACGCTTTAATAAGGACTTATCTTCTACAACCATTTTCGTTAAAAGCACTTGCTTGCTTTTGCATATTTTCACGCATTCTTTGAAAATATTCAAGTGGTTGCTCAGCTAAATCAGGGTTTTTTGATTGCAAGTGTCTTTCAAGATTTTAATGATTCGTTGCATCATTAGTTAAGCTCCCAGAACAAACAATACAAAGAGAGCGGGATCCAACTCAGTACCAGGTTCTTGAATAAATCCAAATTTCTAGTAGTTTGAATCATAATTTCTTGATACTTTGATAGTTCGAATGTTCTTTTTAATAATGCCTGACGAGGACTGTGGATGCTCAGATTCACTGGCCAGGGTTAAGTGAAGTATTACTATTAACATTATGTAATCTATATTTCGTTTTACTGAAGAATTGCAAAATATTTGCTTGCTTTTTCTCATTCATTATTGGGCTAGTAGGTCGTATTTCATTTGAATTGAAAAAAAAAGAATTGACAACTTGGAGCAATAGTTAGGCATCGTGTTTGATAGGCCTCACTTACAATTATTATAATTAATACAGACAGACCAAAAGATTTGTTAAACTGCCAACAAAACCCTTTAGGAAAACACTGGAATTACAATAAAGATAGGAATTGGCCTTGATATCCACATTTACCAAA
>NC_090741.1:88013101-88018101 GCF_036898095.1 Palaemon carinicauda | reverse complement strand
TTTGGTGTGAAGAACACTATTGTTTTTTTATCGAAAAGATTTACACTTATACCTATTCTCTTCCATTTAATATTCTATTCCTCTCGAGCCCCCACTCATAATTGTTTAATATTTCTTTCACATCTCTTTCTTTCTTCCTCCTCGCTATGTTTTGAAATCCTTTCTCCCCTTTTTTCTCCCTTTTTTTTTCTTCATTATTTCAGAAAAAAATATTTTTCATCACTCATTTCCATACCTTTTTATCTAATTTTAATTCAATCTCTATTTTTTTAGAGGATTTGTGTGTTGGTCGGAGACCAAAACATTATATATATATATATATATATATATATATATATATATATATATATATATATATATATATATATATATATATATATATATATATATATGTGTGTGTGTGTGTGTGTGTGTGTGTGAGTGTGTATGTATGTATATATATATATATATATATATATATATATATATATATATATATATATATATATATATATATATATATATATATATATATGTGTGTGTGTGTGTGTGTGTGTGTGTGTGTGTGTATTATTGTTGTTGTTGCTGTTGTTCATAAAACCCTTGATATAATCCTAATAGCATTATCATTTTTATTCATATACATATTGAAGTTATTTTTATTATTATTATTATTATTATTATTATTATTATTATTATTATTATTATTATTATTAATATTATTATTATTATTATTATTATTATTATTATTCATTGATTCTAATATCATTATTAAAAAGCAGTCATGTTGGTATAGTATCAACAATTCTGTTGCGTGAAATATACTGAAAAGAAACTTGGAAACCTTAATTCCAATTCATAATTAATTTATACAACAAAAGCGGCCACATTTGAAAAATTTATGGTATATTGAATTCCAGACTTTGATATGAAGGAGTTTTCGTCCATGATGAAATTCTTTTAGTTATTCAATATGAGTGAAGAATTATTAATCAGGTCCTTTTATAACATATTCGAGATATTTTCCTATCAGGGAAATTATAAACAAATAACAATAATGATAATTATTATAATATCGATAATAATGCTTATTATTATTATTATTATAATTACTATTATCATTATTAATTCAATTTTTATTATTATTATTATTATTATTATTATTATTATTATTATTATTTTATTATTATTATGATTATCATCATCATCATTATTATTATTATTATTATTATTATTATTATTATTATTATTATTATTATTATTATTTTTATTATTATTATTATTATAATCGTTACTATAATTTTTTATGGATATAATTCATATTACTTACATTGAAAGGGCAAACGACATAGTTCGTTTTAAAATAACTGATATAGAGCTCATTCAACAAGACAGTATTAAAACCACTATGTTCAAAATCGCATACCGAAGGACGCATATCAAAATCACTTATGGGTAATGTGTTGGGAAAAGGTTGCTTGTTAATGATCCTTGAAATTGAGACGGTATTCAGAAGGATACATTTTGATATCAAAGAGATGAAAAGTGTATTCGTTAAGAGGAATTTTATCATCACTGTAATGTAGGTCGAATTCAGTATGACGAGTCTTTATCATCTATGAGACTGTAAGCATTTTCACATTAATGAGATTAAGAGGGTTATTCTCTAAAGTCTCTTTTAGAATCATTAAGTTTAGGAGAGTCTTCAGCTAGGAGCATTTTCAAATAGCTAACAACAAAAGTAAGTTATTAGGGTAATTTTTAACATTGTTGAGACCGAGAGATCTTTTGAGAATAAGAGCCATTTTGATCCGTCTTTGTTTTAACCTCTAAGATTAAACCGCATTCACAAAGATACGTTTTAAGAACAGTGAAATAAAGAGAGTATTTAAAGGTTTAAAGGCCGCTCATAAATGGCAGAGGCAAGGGACAGTGACATTACCCTATCGAGCAGGACAATGCCCTAGAGACTGACCATATATATATTTGATCAGCACCCAGGCCCCCTCTTCACCCAAGGTAGGACCAAAGAGATATAGGCAATGGCTGCTGATGACTCAGCAGATAGTTCTATATGCTCCCCCAAAACCCCCATCCTTAGCTCACAAGGATAGTGAGGTTGCAACGACCAAAGGAACAAAACGAGTCTAAGCAGGATTCAAACCCCTGTCCGACAATTACCAGGCAAGGACGCGACCTCCAGGCCACCATAACCAAATATTTTAAGATGGACAATGTAGTCACCATTGAAACGTTTCACCGTAATTGAAAATTGGATCCTATATGGGAAAGCGCGTATGAAAATCACTGGAATTTCGTGCGTTTTTGGGCAAGAGGTGTTTCTCTGCCAGATGTTGGACGGAATGGTAATTCCCCTACAGCTGGAAGCCCCATCATTCCGTATTTACAAGCGACTCATTACGGAGTCTTGATTCCAGACTCCTACTTTCAACACCGCCTACATAGCCTGCGTGGCTTGGAGGAAATATTGGGCTGGTTTTAAAGAATGCATGAAATATAGGGAAACATTTGAATAAAAAAATTTCTTTGAATAAAAGAGAGAGAGAGAGAGAGAGAGAGAGAGAGAGAGAGAGAGAGAGAGAGAGAGAGAGAGAGAGAGAGAGAGAGAGAGAGAGAGAGAGAGAGAGAGAGAGGACCATAAGAATTGCTGAAAGATTGAGTTTGAATATCATTGACGATGGTTACTTAGGACGTATTAAGTATTTTATAAATCTTCTTAATGTGTCAACTGGATAAAATATTAAAGCTGAGAAATGGGAGGAGACATTTATTGCTTTTTATTTCATTTCAAGTTATAAGGAGAAGTGCGCCTTGCGTTACATGTTTTTATTGAGAATGGTGATGGCTGTTTTTTAGATGAATTATGTATTTAGTAATGCCATACACGACTAGCATACTAGATGCAGAGATACTATAATGATTATGTTATCTTGTAAAATAGTTTCTTCTTTGTACGTACAGAAACAAAGGTTATGCCATATGAGATTTGAGTGTTGCAGACAGAGAAATGTTTCCATAAATGAAGGAGTTATTTCCAAAGACTTGAAATCTTAACCATTCATGATGAAAAAAAAAAAAATTAAAAAAAGATAATATAAAAAAAATAAAGGAATAAATTATTAATCATTTTATGCTACATATAAGGAATTTAAAAAGATAGAATTTCATGGAATAATGCATACACAGAGACGAACATATTTTAGTAGAGTATATTATCCTGATTACTGAAAGTTATTCCAAGTGTCATCATGGGATTAATTCGAGTGGAACAACTTTCTCGAAATGTGGAACTGGAGGAAAATTAATGAAGCAACTGGTGCTCATTTTGGAGATAGACTCGTTGATACTAGTTTGTTTAATTTTATTGGGGTGATAAACCAGTCTGTCAACATGTTCTTTTGGATAGCGTTCTTATTTTCTTTCTCATGCAATCACATATTTTGGCAGGTCTTAACAGTGTGTGACGACTTATTCTACCAACACATTATTATTATTATTATTATTATTATTATTATTATTATTATTATTATTATTATTATTATTATTATTATTATTATTATTATTATTATTGTAGGTGTTCTTGTTATATTTATTAGTATTAATAAATATTATTATTATTATTAGGAATATTATTATTATTATTATTATTATTATTATTATTATTATTATACAAAAGCCATGAAAAATTACATCTAAATATTTAGATACATATGCAGATACACACAAACGCAGCTCCCTCTCACCAGGGTAGGACTACTTCTTCCCCCCCCCCCCACACGAGGCATGGGGAGAGCGGAGCGTGTCCAGGTGAATATATATATATATATATATATATATATATATATATATATATATATATATATATATATATATATATATATATATATACGTTGACATTCATATGTATTTATTACCCATATTATTAGCCATTGCCTGGTCCTCCAGGTATTAGCTTAGGAGCCATATAGGACTTGATTGCTGATCTTGTGTATCTATGTTAAGCTTCCAGGAAAAGGTACAAGACCTGTCATTTACCTCTTCATTGAGAGTGAATGAGAATCAAAATCTAAATTGTTGATACTTTTTCATCATGTATCAATAAGTGCTTTAAATACATGTTTTGCATAATAAACTGATATAAAGCAATGAAACATACATGGTATCTTGAAACATATTATTTATGTTGATAGTAACTATCAATATGTTATTTTACTTGGATATAATAAGATTTCACATAAACTTTGTAGACACATCATTTCAATAAATTAAGAATTTCTTCTTTCAATAGTATTCAATATATACTTTTCATTTCCTTAAAGGAAAGTTTGTTCAGTGCTGACTTTACTTATTTCATTTTTGGCATCAACAGACATTTTCTATTGTTTTATTATTGTCTCATATATGCTTGCCATATCCAATTCCTTGAATTTTGTTGATTATTTTCTCCTTTTACAGTTATCTTATACATTTCATTTCAAAGATTTATAGAAATCAAGACATTTTATTCGTCCTCCATTTAATTTAATTATTACCTTTAATGCCACAGCATTTGGACTTCCATCATTATTACCTTCTAACTATACATTCCATGTCGCTTAGTGATAATTTTTCTCTCAGTTGAATATATTCTAATTATTTATTAGTTTTTGCAGCCTTTCTTAACTATATAATATAAGAGCACACAAGAGAAAAGAATATGTTTATAGTGTTTATCATAGCAAATGAGCAAACCCAAAAAATTTACTGCAAAGAACAATTAAGTTTTATTTTTTTTTGTTTCATTAGGTATTTTTTATTCCCACATTGGGGTAGTTAAAAGTCTGTGGAACATCGGGATACCTTCAGTGGGGAAGACTGTATTGAGTCACGGTTTGTTTAATTGTTATCGCTACAACTATCAAATGAAACGACATTAAATTATTATACAATTTAAGAAAAAGTTGATAAAATAATAAAACTCACCTGACTTGACCTGGTTACCTCAAATATCACATTAGATA
>NC_090741.1:88008101-88010601 GCF_036898095.1 Palaemon carinicauda | reverse complement strand
AATTTTATGATATAATGTCTCACTAACAGAAGCTGGAATAGTAAAAGGCCAGTGATAAGATATTTATTATTATTATTATTATTATTATTATTATTATTATTATTATTATTATTATTATTATTATTATTATTATTATTATTATTATTAATAATATTAGTAGTATTATTACTTGCTAAGCTACAACCCTAGTTGGAAAAACAGGATTCTATAAGGCCAGGGGCTCCGACTAGGAAAATAGTCTAGTGAGGAAAGGAAACTAGGAAAAATAAAATATCTAAAGATCAGTAATATTGAAATAAATCGTATATCCCAGCTTTGAATGGTTATTTTGTGTATATTTCGGCAAAAGAGTTTATATATAGTTTAGGACATATTAAAGGAAAAGGCGAAGGACACGGGGTGTCTTTATTTAGCCAAACTTTGAAGTAGACTTCTAAAATGATAAATTCTGCACAACCATATAATTAATATATGTATGAATCTTGTGCCTTAGAAAACTTGAATCAAGATATTAAGAATGTACCAACAATATACTATTGTAGAATGCTTCCCTAATATGGATCTTGCTAATTATCAAATCGCACAGAAATCCCATCTGATAAGGACGTTTTCATAATGCACTAAAAAAAAGAAATAGAAAAAAAAATGTCGTTAACGTTCCCGTTTCTATGTTTGCATTAAATTTTCCTGAGATGAGGGAGATTAACTGAGAGTGAATTCATTTTCAAAAATTCAAAAAATTAAAAAGAAATACCCAATCGTATTTTGGGCGAGAAGAACGCTATTTTTTTTTTTTTATCGAAAAGCTTTTCACTTATACCCTTTTTCATTCATTTAATATATTATTCCTGTCAGACCCCCACTCATAATTATTTAATATTTCTTTAACATTTCTCTATTCCCTCCTACTCGCTATGTTTTGAATTCATTTCCCCTCTTCCTCATCCCTTCTTTTTTTTTTTAGCATTTCGGGAAAATATTTTTCATTATTCAAATGCATACCCTTTTATTTAACTGGAATACACTCTCTATTTTTTAGAGGATTTAGCTGTTGGTCAAAAACCAAAACATTACGTTTACCAGCTTATAAAACGTTTATTTGAACTAATTAGCCCATATCATAAGGTGATAGATATACATATATATAGTACTATAATTTTTGTTATGAATCTTATTCATATCACTTACATTGAAAGGGCATTCGATAAGGTTCCTTTTAAAATAACTGATATAGAGTTCATGCAACAAGACAGTATTGAAACCACTAGGTTCAAAATCGCATACCGTAGGAAGCATTTTAAAATCACTTTCGGATAATGTGTATGTAAAAACTTGTTTCTTGAAGATCCTTGAAATGTAGAAGGCATTCAGCAAGATACGTTTTAGTATCTAAGAGATTAAAAGTGTATTCATTAAAATGAATTTTAACATTACTGAAATGTAGATCAAATTCAGCAGGACGAGTTTTTATCTTCTATAAGACTTATAGCATTTTCACATTAGTGAGTTTAAGAGGGTTATTCTCATAAGCCTCTTTTAACTTCATCAATTTTACGAGTGCAGTCAGCCAGGAGCGTTTTCACACAGCTGAAAACAAGAGTAGGTTTATTAAGGTAATTTTTAACATCGCTGAGACCGAGAGAGAGTTCTGAAAGATGCGTTGTAAGTTCATTGAGGATAAGAGCCATTTTGTTTTAAACTCCCTAAGATTAAAAACGTATTCATTAAGATACGTTTTAAAAACAATTAAACAAAGAGCGTATTTAAAGTTTTAAAGGTTTACAGGCCTCTCATGAATGGCAGCGGCAAGGGACAGTGACATTGCCCTATCGAGCTGGACAATGCCCTAGAGACTGACCATATATACATATGGTCATCCCTCAAGCCCCCTCTCCACCCAAGCTAGGACCAAGGAGAGCTAAGTAATGGCTGCCGATGACTCAGCAGATAGACCTATAGGCTCCCCCAAAGCCCCCATCCTTACCTCACAAGGATAATGAGGTTGCAGCGACCAAAGGAACTAAGGAGTCTGAGCATGATTCAAACCCTAGTCCGGCAATTACAGGGCAAGGGTGCTACCTCCAGGCCACCACGACCAAATGGTATTTTAAGATGAACAGCGTAGTCACTATTAAAACGTTGCACTGTAATTGAAGATAAGAGCCTATATGGGAGATCGCTTATGAAAATCACTGGAATTATGTGCGTTTTGGGCAAGAGGCGTTTCTCTGCCAGATGTTAGAAGTGATGGTGATTCCCCCTCAGCTGGAAGCCCCATTCTTCCATATTTACAGGGGACTCATTACGGAGTCTTTATACCAGACCCCTACTTTCAACCACGCCTAACTTCAAGGAAATATTAGGCTGGTTTTAAAAAATACATCAGTTGTAGGGAAATATATTTGGAGAATAGTTTTTCTTTGAATAAGTGTGTGTGTGAGAGAGAGAGAGAGAGAGAGAGAGAGAGAGAGAGAGAGAGAGAGAGAGAGAGAGAGAGGAG
>NC_090741.1:87989428-87991928 GCF_036898095.1 Palaemon carinicauda | reverse complement strand
CTAACCCCTGTCCGACAATTACCAGGCAAGGACGCTACCTCCAGGCCACCATAACCAAATATTTTAAGATGGACAATGTAGTCACCATTGAAACGTTGCACCGTAATTGAAAATTGGATCCTATATAGGAAAGCCTGTATGAAAATCACTGGAATTTCGTGCGTTTTGGGCAAGAGGCGTTTCTTTGCCAGATGTTGGACGGAATGGTAATACCCCTACAGCTGGAAGCCCCATCATTCCGTATTTACAAGGGACTCATTACGGAGCCTTGATTCCAGACTCCTACTGTCAACACCGCCTACATAGCCTGCGTGGCTTGGAGGAAATGTTAGGCTGGTTTTAAAGAATGCAAGAAATATGGAGAAACATTTGAATAATAATTTTTCTTTGAATAAGAGAGAGAGAGAGAGAGAGAGAGAGAGAGAGAGAGAGAGAGAGAGAGAGAGAGAGAGAGAGAGAGAGAGAGAGAGAGGATGGGGAGCACCATAAGAATTGCTGAAAGATTGAGTTTGAATATCATTAACGATGGTTACTTAGGACGTCTTAAGTATTTTATAAATCATGTTAATTTGTCAGCTGGATAAAAAATAAAAGCTGAGAAATGGGAGGAGACATTTATTGCTTTTTATTTCATTTCAAGTTTTAAGGAGAAGTGCGCCTTGAGTTACATGTTTTTATTGTGAATGGTGATGGCTGTTTTTTAGATAAATGATGTATTTAGTAATGCCATACACGACGTGCATACTAGATGTAGAGATACTATAATGATTATGTTATCTTGTAAAATAGTTTATTGTTTGTACGTACAGAAACAAAGGTTATGCAATATGAGATTCGAGAGTTGCAGACAGAGAAATGTTTCCATAAATGAAGGAGTTATTTCCAAAGACTTGAAAATTTTAACTATTCATGATAAAAAATAGCAAAAAAAATAAATAAATAAAAAAAAGATAATATAAAAAAAAGGAATAAATTATTAATCATGTTATGCTACGTATAGGGAAATTAAAAAGATATAATTTCATGGAATAATGCACGCACAGAGACGAACATATTTTAGCAGAATATATTATCCTGATTACTGAAAGTTATTCCAAGTGTCATCATGGGATAAATTCGAGTGGAACAACCTTCTTCAAATATGGAACTAGAGAAAAATGAATGAAACAACTGCTGCGCATTTTGGAGATAGACGCGTTGATAATAGTTTTTTTAATTTTATTGGGGTGATAAACCAGTCTATCAACATGTTCTTTTGGATAGCGTTCTTATTTTCTTTCTCATGCAATCACATATTTAGGCAGGTCTTAACAGTGTTTGACGACTTATTTTACCTACACATTATCATTATTATTATAATTATTATTATTATTATTATTATTATTATTATTATTATTATTATTATTATTATTATTGTAAGTGTTCTTGTTATATTTATTAGTATTAATAAATATTATTATAATTATTATTAGGAATATTATTATTACTACTGTTGTTATTATTATTATTATTATTATTATTATTATTATTATTATTATTGTTATTATTATTATTATTATTATTATTATTAATATTGTTATTATTATCATTATTATTATTATTATTATACAAAAGCCATGAAAAATGACATTTAAATATTTAGATGATTATGCAGATACACACAAACGCAGCTCCCTCTCACCGGGGTACGACTACTTCTTCTCCCCCCACACGAGGCATGGGGAGAGCGGAGCGTGTCCAGGTGAATATGTATATATATATATATATATATATATATATATATATATATATATATATATATATATATATATATATATATATATATATATATATATATATATATATATATATGAATATATATATATATATATATATATATATATATATATATATATATATATATATGAATATATATATATATATATATATATATATATATATATATATATATATATATATATATATATATATATGTATATATATATATATATATATATATATATATATATATATATATATATATATATATATATATATATATATATATATATATATATATATATATACGTTGACATTCATATGTATTTATTACCCATTATTATTAGCCATTGCCTGGTCCTCCAGGTATTAGCTTAGGAGCCATATAGGACTTGATTGCTAATCTTGTGTATCTATGTTAAGTTTCCAGGAAAATGTGCAAGACCTGTCATTTACCTCTTCATTGAGAGTGAATGAGAATCAAAATATAAATTGTTGATAATTTTTCATAATGTATCAATAAGTGCTTTAAATACATGCTTTGACTAATAAACTAATATAAAGCAATGAATCATACATGGTATCTTGAAACATATTATTTATGTTGATAGTAACTATCAATATGTTATTTTAATTGGATATAATAAGATTTCACATAAACTTTGCAGACATATCATTTCAATAAATTAAGAATTTCTTCTGATAATAGTATTCAATATATACTTTTCACTTCCTTAAAGGA
>NC_090741.1:87981928-87984428 GCF_036898095.1 Palaemon carinicauda | reverse complement strand
ATACATATGTGCGCGTGTGTGTGTGTGTATTTATTCGATAAAACCGATACAAAGGAAAAAATCTTGATAAGCAAGAGAGAGAGAGAGAGAGAGAGAGAGAGAGAGAGAGAGAGAGAGAGAGAGAGAGAGAGAGAGAGAGAGAGAGAGAGAAATCCCACGCAAGGACCTATACTTTTCATATGTGACATTTAGTCCTGAAGAGAGTTTTCTCCATTTCCTAAAAGCTTGCGAGTTAAGCCGCTCAAATCGAGAGGAAAACACTGAAGGTGACAATGCTTATCTGACAGCTATATGATGGGTGTCATACGGATGAGAGATGGCTCCCTGACTGGTGTTCGGCAATTTTATGATATAATGTCTCACTGACAGAAGCTGGAATAGTAAAAGGCCAGTGATAAAATATTTATTATTTTATATTATTATTATTATTATTATTATTATTATTATTATTATTATTATTATTATTATTATTATTATTATTATTATTATTATTATTTTTATCATTTTTATTATCATTATTATTTAATATCAACATTATTTTTAATATTATTGTTATTAGTAGTATTATTACTTGCAAAGCTACAACCCTAGTTGGAAAAACAGGATTCTATAAGGCCACGGGCTCCGACTGGGAAAATAGTCTAGTGAGGAAAGGAAACTAGGAAAAATAAAATATCTAAAGATCAGTAATATTGAAATAAATCGTATATCCCACCTTTGAATAGTTATTTTTTGTATATTTCGGCAAAAGAGTTTGTATATAGTTTAGGACATATTAAAGGAAAAGGCGAAGACACGGGTTGTCTTTATTTAGCCAAACTTTGAAATAGACTTCTAAAATGATAAATCCTTTGCACAACCGTATAATTAATATATGTATGAATCTTGTGCCTTAGAAAACTTGAATGAAGATATTAAGAATGTACCAACAATATACTATTGTAGAATGCTTCCCTAATATGGGTCTTGCTAATTATCAAATCGCACAGAAATCCCATCTGACAAGGACGTTTTCATATTGCACTAAAAAAAAGAAATAGAAAAAAAATGTCGTTAACGTTCCCGTTTCTATGTTTGCATTAAATTTTCCTGAGATGAGGGAGATTTACTGAGAGTGAATTCATTTTCAAAAATTTAAAAAATTAAAAAGAAATACCCAATCGTATTTTGGGCGAGAAGAACGCTATTTTTTTTATCGAAAACCTTTTCACTTATAGCCTTTTTCATTCATTTAATATATTATTCCTCTCAGACCCCCACTCATAATTATTTAATATTTCTTTAACATCTCTCTATTTCCTCTTATTCGCTATGTTTTGAATTCAATTTCCCCTCTTCCTCATCCCTTCTTTTTTTTCAGCATTTCGGGAAAATATTTTTCATTATTCAAATGCATACCCTTTTATTTAACGGGAATACACACTCTATTTTTTAGAGGATTTAGCTGTTGGTCAAAAACCAAAACATTACGTTTACCAGCTTATGAAACGTTTATTTGAACTAATTATCCCATATCATAAGGTGATATATGTACATATAAATAGTTCTATAATTTTTGTTATGAATCTTATTCATATCACTTACATGGGAAGGGCATTCGATAAGGTTCCTTTTAAAATAACTAATATAGAGTTCATGCAACAAGACAGTATTAAAACCACTAGGTTCAAAATCGCATACCGTAGAAAGCATTTTAAAATCAGTTTCGGATAATGTGTATGTAAAAACTTGCTTCTTGAAGATCTTTGAAATGTAGAAGGCATTCAGCAAGATAAGTTTTAGTATCTAAGTCTCCTAAGAGATTAAAAGTGTATTCATTAAAATGAATTTTAACATTACTGAAATGTAGATCAAATTCCGCAGGACGAGTTTTTATCTTCTATAGGACTTAAAAGAATTTTCACATTAGTGAGTTTAAGAGAGTTATTTTCATAAGCCTCTTTTAACTTCATAAATTTTACGAGTGCAGTCAGCCAGGAGCGTTTTCACACAGCTGAAAACAAGAGTAAGTTTATTAAGGTAATTTTTAACATCGCTGAGACCGAGAGAGAGTTTTGAAAGATGCGTCGTAAGTTCATTGAGGATAAGAGCCATTTTGTTTTTGTTTTAAACTCCCTAAGGTTAAAAACGTATTCATTAAGATACGTTTTAAGAACAATTAAATAAAGAGCGTATTTGAAGTTTTAAAGGTTTACAGGCCTCTCATGAATGGCAGCGGCAAGGGACAGTGACACTGCCCTATCGAGCAGGACAATGCCCTAGAGACTGACCATATATACATATGATCATCCCTCGAGCCCCCTCTCCACCCAAGCTAGGACCAAGGAGAGCTAAGTGATGGCTGCTGATGACTCAGCAGATAGACCTATAGGCTCCCACCAAGCCCCCATCCTTAGCTCACAAGGATGATGAGGTTGCAGCGACCAAAGGAGCTAAGGAGTCTGAGCATGATTCAAACCCCAGTCCGGCAATTACCAGGCAAGGGTTGCTTACCTCCAGG
>NC_090741.1:87971928-87976928 GCF_036898095.1 Palaemon carinicauda | reverse complement strand
ATGTTACAAAATTAAGTAACATTCTAAGGAGAAAAAATAAAAATTACCAACACCCAAATATATACTACATACTAATTTCTCAACATATCTCTTGTTTTGCCTCACTAATGACAGCAGCCTCTCTCTTTTTTCTTTGGTGTGTACTACTGTCCTCTTTAATATCTGCCTTTTCTTCACTGTCATTAGTCACAGGGCTTAAGAGAGGTATTACTGAAGTAACATGCCGTCTTACAGTTTCACGAGAAGCTCCCTTAAACACAGCTTTGTCAGTTACTTAATCCAAGTCATTTAATTTTACTTTTTTAACAATACCCATTGGGTAATTTGAAGGTTTCATGTGCGGTTCTTTTAACAGAACAATATCACCTATTTGAATTCTTTTATGTGTCACTGGTTTATATCTACTCCTTTCGTCTGTAGCTTGTGACACTAAGTGTGCTATAAATTCTGAATTATAAATGTTAATAAGTCGAGACCTCACATTTCTAAGTTTTTGATACTTGTCTAAAACTTTGCTAACATGATCATCTGCCGTCCAGTTCAGATCTTCATCTGGATTGCCCTGTAAGTCAGGAATAATGTTAATAGACAGCAATTCATGTCCATGAATTAATATTTCTGGTGTAATTGCATCAGGCACTTCATCTGTGATACTGTCTCTCAACCCTTCTTTGAAGGCAATAGGGCGCCTGTTAACTAAGTGAACGGTTTGCTCTACAAAAAACTCAAAATCACGGAAGTCTAACACATTATTTCTTAATGCTCCATAGATTAAACGCTTACTCATCTTAACACAAGTCTCAACAAGTCCTCCTAATTTGTTACATCCCTTTGGATACTGCTGAAACTTAATTGACTTTACACCATTTTCTTCAAAATATGCCTGACTCTCAGGATCACCCAGGAAATTAGTGACCACATTAGCTCCAGCTACCAACTGAGATCCAAGATCTGACAAGACTAGTTGAGGGATTCCATACTGATATGAATGCATTTGAAAAGCTCTTAAAATTCTTTTGTAGTGAGATCTAAACAAATTTTTAAATTAATTGCCCTCGACCAGAGACAAGTTAAACATAGAACCCAAACTTTGCTCTTTTTACCATTAAGCTTAACGTTATACGGTCCAAAATGATCAATAAAAATATACCTGAATGGTATAGAGGGAGGGTCAATCCTAAAATCGCGATAGGCACTTTGATTGACCTTAACCGTTCTCTCTTTGAATCTCTTACAAATGACACATTCTTTGATGACCTTTTTTACTACTGAAAAGTAATGTGGAATCCAAAACTTTTTTCTCATCTCTGACAAAAGGGAATAAACACCAGCATGAGAGAATTTCTCATGAAAATCTTTTATTACTAACCGAGTTAACTTACTGTGTTTGTGAAGCAAAATAGGAAAGTTGACAAAAGTATCTTTTCTCCATTTAGGCATCTTACTTCTAATTCTTAAGAGTCCATGATCATCCATGTATACATTAAGTTGAGCAATAATATTAGGAATATCCTTCACTCTCTTATTTCTGTTTTCTAAATACTGGAAAACTTCACCATACCAGATTCTCTGATCATTCCTTATGATATGTCTAGTAGCTTCCAAATGAAAGGAGGATGCATCACCAAAGTTAAAAGAAACTGAGTATGCTCTTCTTTTGAGCAAAGCAATGAATTTAAGAACGTACTCGTGAATTCTAACAAGCTTAGAGAAACTGGGAACACTTGTCCAGGATGACTAAATGTTCAGGGTTTGATTCTGCTAAGACTTGTGATTCACTTAATTTAGATGCAGAAATTGAGAAGGAATTTTCATTCAATGGATTAAAATTTGGATTGGGTACAACTATATCAAATGTGTCAGCATTACTGCACAGTTCATCCCTTTCACATCTTAAAAATTCTGGGCCAGTGAAATAATTAGTTTTCAAAAGCTGTTTGTACGACATAGGCCTAGTTATACAATCTGCAGGGTTCAAGATACCACTGACAAAACAAAATCTAACTGGGTTATTTTCACAGGTCCTTTGAATGTGATCCAAACGATTCATGATAAAGACACTCCTTTTATTCATTTTATCTAATTTGTTCACATAAGAATTAATCCAGCTCAGTGAAACAATGCTATCCGTATACAGTACTGATTCTACAATTCTAATAGGGTTTAGGGCACTGAGGACCTGCCAAATCCTTACTCAAATCCAATAATGTTTCTGTTCCCAAAACTATCCCTTGGAATTCTAGAGATAGAATACTTTTGCTTTCTAACTGCTTGTTAACCAAGCGATTCTTTGCTAGAACAAAACTGACTTGCTTAGTTTCTATGCACTGAATAAAAATTGTTGTCCCATAGATTATTTTACTGCTGTCAGTAAATGCAATTAAACGATATGACCCATTTCTCTCCCCGACAACTCTAGGTACCTCAATTGGAGGAGTCATGTTAACTTGTTTGGCTATGTTACGCCATTCTCGTTGTTGCTCAATGGACAATTCTGTATCCCATCCTAGAGAAGTGTTTAATTGAAGTTCATGCATAAATAAACGAGCTCTGTTTAAAATAGGTCCATTGAAATTATATGGATCAAAATTTGAAGCAATGCTTTTCAATATCAGTCTCTTAGTGTTTGCTTTAGAGTCTAGCTCAAGTTTAGGAGAGGAAATACAATCTATTATTCGGTTCCACTTTAAACCAAATATTTTTACTACATCAGGAGTGACTTCATCCAAATTCTTATCTATTTTTTCTTGGAGCATAACATCATTGGTAACGAATTGTTGTAATTCAAATTTATATGGATTAAAAATGTTATTCAAGTTATCAAAACCGCAGTGTAAGCTTTCAGAATCATTTGCAGTGAACGCACCTTTATCCATGTATATCAAAGAGTAAATAAGTTTCTTCAATTCCTTTAAGTTGTCCAAATCACCTTCAGTGTCTAGCATCAATATTTTGTACAAACCAATCATCAATATTGTTGGGCTACAACTTAGCCCAAAACTTAGACGAAGATTCTTGTATGCTATAATGGGTAAAATCTCCTTTACTTACATTTTTAAACCAAAAGAATAATAATTTACTTTGATCAGTTTCATTTAATGCTATCTGCTGGAAAGCTTTCTTTAAATCAAAGCACAATAAATGAGAATCAAACCTTAAAAGTAGCAAGGCAGTAGACAATTTCTGATTAATACAAGGGCCAGCCCACATTGCCTGATTGTGGCTAATAGAGGGGGAGCCATTACTTTGTTTTTCACACAAATTAGAGAGAAAAACCATTCGGCATTTAGTAGTACTGCGGTCTAACTTAAATATTCCCATGTGCGGCAAAAACACTGTACTCTGGGTGTTCTTCACAAAACTTATCCAAATTATCAATCCTTTCAATTAAGTTTTGAGCTACCCGAGTCTTTATGTTATCATCCATTAATCTCAAAAATTCATCATTCTTCGATAATTTCTTTAGGTTAGATTTCAAAATTTGCTTTGCTAAATTTGTGTTCTTTCCCAGCAAATGAGAAACACGACCATTCCATAAAAGTGGCATTATCAACCTGCCTTCTTCATCTCTTTGTGTATTATTAAGTAAATACCTAACTAATTTCTTATTATGTTCAGTGCTCTCCCCATCTAAGTCAGTTCTATCTTTGTGCAAATAATATGAGCATTCTCGCTCTAAAATATGATCAGTAGCTTTTTGCAATTTATGCTCGCTGATCCTGCCATCATGATCTAAAATACAGATTGTAGGATCCTCTGCACTTCCAATACATCTAACAATAGACTTGAAACATGAAGTCATAGGAAATTTAATATTATCCAGTGATTTACCTTGCTCATTTAAATTCTCTTCCAAGCCAAAAAGTAAATGAGTATCATCATGCAGGCTAGGGAGAAATTTCAAATTTGCAATTAATTTCTCAATGTTTCCTATTAACATAATGCCAAATCTTGTTTCATAGTACACACACTGACCACTATGACCAAAACTAGCCATCTTTTCCATGAGACAATGAGCTGAATTTGCCCCCAGGACAAACTGAATGTTTGATATGTCTTCTCTAGCCTCATCAAGAAACTCATCTAAAAGCTTATAACCATAATTTCTAAAACTTCTAACAACTTTGCCAAGGCCGGGTAAATTCAAATTTATATCAATACCTGGGACACAAATAGCTTCTATATTATGCGCTGTCTCCCCAATCTTAACAGAAATTTGAACTATCTTGGTACGATAGCATTTTGCTCCATTAAACCCATTGACAACAAGATCAAAATTATCTTTCACAACTTTGAAACACTGACCTTCTAAAGCACACTCAGAAATGAAATTAGCTTGGCTACCTGAATCCTTCAATCCTCTTATTTTACTAGGGCCCAAAGTACAAGAAAATGTGGGTAAAATTGAATTTATGCCCCCCTTACTCTGAAAGGAACTACCTGGACAAACTACCCCATTCTGTGTTTTATTTTGAACATCTTTTGATTTACTTTTCTCGTTTTGCTTAGGGTTAGGAACTGCTTTTTTTAGGATTACGCACCAAATCTCTGACCTCGGAACTTTCATGATTATCTGACAGGCAAAGAAAGGAGAAATGCCATCCCTGACAATGTTTACACTTTCTGGAAAATCTAAAATGACACGAGCTATCCAAATGCTCGATTCTTGCACATTTAGTGCAACCATTCAAAATGCTCACCTAGCTATCTTTTCCTTAGCAGTAGCGAAATTAGGGCACTTATGGATTGGATGATCACCATTAACCTTATCACTACAAAGTGTGCAAGAATTAAAAGGATTGGAGCTTTTAAAATTAACCTCTGCTGTTAAGTTTGAACTTTTACTCAATCCTAGTTTATCTTGATGCCTTTCAGCAGAAGGCAGTTTACTTTTACTTAATTTACCAAGTTTATTTGCATTCTGATACCGTTCATTGGCTTCAAAAAAGTTGTCAACAATTTCACTTGTAGTGGGCTTTGAATTGTTAGTAATTTGTATT
>NC_090741.1:87959428-87961928 GCF_036898095.1 Palaemon carinicauda | reverse complement strand
CAATCTCCAATAGACATAGCATATTTTAGATCAAAGCCCTCTGAAGGATATTGGGAGTTTGATGGCAGGACAGGATTAGAAATGGAACTATAAGAGAGATTACTCGTGTGCCATATGTGAATGAGATCATGATGAAGAGTAGATGGAGATGGTTTGGGCATGCTCTTCTCACTCCCCAAGAGAGATTAGTTCACTAAACATTCAGCTTTGCTCCACAAGGCATTAGAAGAGTTGGAAGATCCAGTCCTACATGGCTAAGAATTATGAATCGCGAATTAGATGATGAATGGAGAAGTATGATATTAAAAGCTCAAGATAGAGGCGACTGGTGAAATCTAACCGAGGCCTTTTGCATCAATACACGCAGGAGAAGGTGATGATGAGCTAAATATGGAAATTCAGAAGCCTGTATAATATCAAAGTCCAATCCAGACTACTGTACAAAAACAATAGGACGAAAACTATCATTAAACACTTGCTATAACTCTCGTTCTCCAGCTTTTATACAGATTTCCAGCTTTAAATTTTACAGTATTTTTTTTTGGCATGTTTTTTGGACTTTAACTTAGCCATTAAAGTTGCCTGTAGTAGTTCCAATTATATCTTTGTCCAATGCATTATTTATATCTGCAGCATTTTGTCGTCAATGACAAAATAAAAGCTCCACTTCTTCTTTTTGTGGTAATATTTCTCTTTCATATGCCATCTGGCTGATGAAAATATGATGTGTTTTGGGACATACGGTGAAACGATTTTCTTACATTGGGCGTTGATCTTTATCGGATTATAAACAGCCAAAGGAAATAAAAAAAAAAGCTGTTTGTTAATTATTGATGTTGTAATCTAAGATTCCTCAGGAATCCATCGAACGACATGTGTGTATTTTTAGGGACGAGCCAGATTTTTACAATTTTACTTAATAAGCAACTAAATTCGTTACGAGCATAAACGTGTATGATAATTGTGTTACCGACTCGTAATTTTCAATTATTCTAAAAAAAGCCATAAATATACTTTAATATGTAATTAGCTCTCCCAGGGGATCACAAAACAGAAAAATTTCTATAATGATGAATATTTCTGTCCGGCCAAGGATTCGAACTCTAGTACTTATAAAAAATTAGTGTAAACAGTAAGACGTAGTAGTATTTACTATATATATCAAATATAAAGGGATAAATTTGAACATTCTCTCTCTCTCTCTCTCTCTCTCTCTCTCTCTCTCTCTCTCTCTCTCTCTCTCTCTCTCTCTCTCTCTCTCTCTTTTTTAAACAGTTGAATGTTCTCATAATAGATCACTATATAAGTGTATGAAGATCCAGGCCTATATGGCTAAGAATTATGAATCGCGAATTAGATGATGAATGGAGAAGTATAGAATTAAAAGCACAAGATAGTGGCGACTGGTGAAATCTAACCGAGGCCCTTTGCGTCAATACGCGTAGGAGAAGGTGATGATGAGCTAAATATGGAAATTCAGAAGCCTGTATAATATCAAAGTCCAATCCATAATACTGTACAAAAACAATAGGACGAAAACTATCATTAAACACTTGCTATAACTTTCGTTCTCTAGCTTTTAAACAGATTTCCAGCTTTAAATCAGAGACTAACATTTGATTTTACAGTGTTTTTATTGGTATGTTTTCTGGACTTTAACTTAGCCATTAAAGTTGCCTGTAGTAGTTCCAATTCTATCTTTGTCCAATGTATTATTTATATCTGCAGCATCTTGCCGTCAATGAAAAAATAAAAGCTCCACTTCTTCTTTTTGTAGTAATATTTCTCTTTCATATGCCATCTGGCTGATGAAAATATGATGTGTTTTGGGACATACGGTGAAACGATTTGCTTATATTGGGCGTTTATCTATATCGGATTGTAAACAGCTAAAGGAGATAAAAAAAGGTGTTTGTTAATTATTTATGTTGTAATCTTAGATTCCTCAGGAATCCATCGAATGACATGTGTGTATTTCTAGAGACGAGCCAGATTTTTCTAATTTTACTTAATAAGCAACTAAATCCGTTACGAGCCTAAAAACGTATGATAATTGTGTTACAGACTCGTAATTTTCAATTATCCTAAAAAAAATCATAAATATAATTTAATATGTAATTAGCTCTCCCAGAGGATCACAAAACAGAAAAATTTCTATAATGATGAATATTTTTGTCCGACCAAGGATTCGAACTCTAGTGCTTATAAAAAATTAGTGTAAATAGTAAGATGTAGTAGTATTTATTTACTATATATATCAAATATGAAGGGATAAATCTGAACATTCTCTCTCTCTCTCTCTCTCTCTCTCTCTCTCTCTCTCTCTCTCTCTCTCTCTCTCTCTCTCTCTCTCTCTCTCTCTCTTAAACAGTTGAATGTACTCCTAAATATATCACTATATAAGTGTATGTACAGATAAGACTGCTTTCATTAAATGGAATCAAATATAAAAAAAAAAAAAAATACAGACACCACCTCAGGGAATATACCAGACTTATCG
>NC_090741.1:87946928-87956928 GCF_036898095.1 Palaemon carinicauda | reverse complement strand
ATTAAATATTTATCAACACTAAGCATCTCTACAACAAACAAGTTTCTTGGAATAAAGTTAAACCTGGGAATTAAAATTACATACTTTTCTAATTATTTATATGCGTCCTGCAAGATAAGTAGATCTATTTTAATTTAGAAAATATCCAATGAATTTGCTAAATAATCCTTTAAAGGTAATTACGATCACTCTAATGCCCAGAAACTAAAAGTTTAAATTAGATTGATATATCAACAGATAATAATTTTTCTCTACAGGAAAAGAAAGTCGTATGACAATCGGTTGTTGAATGTTTCGCTTAAATATGTAAATAGGGTTGAAGTTGTTGGTAATGAGGATTTGTTAGTGAATTATTCTGGCATTATCAGTTAGTTTCTACAATGGGGGAGATCGTCGTACAGAATGACATGCTTATGGCATTCAGCTTTCGTAACTGATGTTCAAACTCTGCCTGGAATAACAACAACAGTAACATCATTACTACTACTACTACTACTACTACTACTACTACTACTACTACTACTACTGCTGCTGCTGCTGCTGCTGCTGCTGCTGCAGTTGCAGCTGCTGATTTTATAGACTTCGGCAATGACTACTACTAATTATAATAAAACTGATAATAATAATTGTTAATATAGTGATGGTGATGCTATAATAATAATAATAATAATAATAATAATAATAATAATAATAATAATAATAATAATAATAACAATGATATTAATAATTATTGATGGTAATGAAATGATTATGATAAAAAGAGCAATAAGGAATACATGTTAACCATCAATCCAACCTAAAACAAACAAATAAACTCCACATTAATATGCATTAAACATTTATTTTTCAAATCCCCAACCATCCTCATTGCAACGTGAGATTAAATAGAACATTGGATGAAATATGTAACTTTTCCTGTATCTCTATCGATGTATTTACTCTGAATAAAAAAAAATGCAGTGGTCTATCAAAGTACTTTTATTTTAAATCCTAAATTTCTCTTCTGATGTATGAAATGGCATTGGTGGCGTCCACATGTAGTAAACAAAGTACTTTTGCATTTTACCTCTTTGTTTATGTGGTCATTGTTTTGTTTGTAGAAGGCTCTTCTTTTGTTTACCAAATTTTGTTTAATTTTTCTTATTATATTAAACTATTTTTCCTTTTTTCTATTCTCTCTTTTCTTTTACATCTGTTTTTTTGTTTTACATTAATCTGATCTTGAAGCAAATGTTACGTTTAACAGGCTGACGTAAGTTTCTTTTTAGTTTGAATATGACAGATCTGTTTTTAATGTTGTTACTTTTCTTAGAATATTTAATTTTAATGTTTCATTACTTCTCATAGTTTATTTATTTCCTCACAGAGCTATTTTCCCCTGATGGGGACCATGGGCTTATAGCATCCTTCTTTTCCAACTAGTATCGTAGCCTAGCTAGTAATAATAATAATAGTAATAATAATAATAATAATAATAATAATAATAATAATAATAATAATAATAATAATAATAATAATAATAAAGACATGTGACCTGTATTAGAAATAATTTTAGAATTCTTGCTTGATGCATAAATGCTTGATGCTTCTTGTGCTGACTAAAAAAATATATATATATATTTTTTTCAATTAAAGTAGAACTTTGGTTTACGAGTTTAATTAGTTCTGGAAACGAGCTCGTAACCTAAAATTCACATTCCAAGAAAAAAAAAATTCTCATAAGAAATGGAGGAAATTCACACGATACATTTATAAATACATTTATAAACTCATTTATAATAGTTTGTAATGGTAATTATTGAACAAAGTATATCCCTAACATCAGAAATGGATACTAATTGAAAATTAGAAATATATATATTGAAAAACTAAATCGTATTTCACCTTTGAGGAAAGTTGTTGCATGTGTGAGGGAGACGAGATTGGAGGAGGAGGAGGAGGAGGAAGAAGAAGTTACGGTTTGTAGGAAGAATCTCCCTGCATGAAAACTTCTGGTATAATATCGGAGATTTCTATCTTGAATGTCATTCGCTACCACTAACTGAATAGCCTAATTTACACCTGAAGGGAACTTTGTCGTATTTTGTTTACTCTGTTTACTTTTAACATTCACAAGGGACCTATCTAGAGACATCTGTTCTATCCTTTCTTTAAAATGGCATGTGAATGAGACATCTTATTATTGGTTCATAGTTTCTATGCTTGCCATGCCAAAGCTTTATCTGGATGATGTTTCTATAGAATTTTCCTGTTTCCCATATTTTTAACATCCTAATATAACTTAAAGTGAATCGTTTGTCGGCTCATCCTTCCTATTCAAGTGAAATATCCTTCACAACTTCTTGTTGCTGTTCCTTATGAAACTTTATAAGCTCATGTGTCATCAGCAGCTGGCTGTTTCCTCATTATGGTCGTTAATAACATCCTTCTCCACCTCCAATCACAATGTTTTACCCAAGGATATAATTTCATCATCAGATGCCTCCTGCCTGTGTATGAATTCTTGGAAATCACGTTCAGGAACACAAGCATGCCACAGTTTCCTTCAACCAGTATTGAGGGGTCTGTTGGTGACCCCTTTAAGGCTTTGTCAATGTTTTTGAGTTTGTTGACAATATGTAAATGTTCTTTTTAAAACTATGAAATAGTGTTTGTGATCCATTCGGTGAAATCAAAGCATGAGTGGAACATTGCTTTTGTGAAAAGCTTCGTGAAATTCTAGATCACATGTTGATTTATGGGTTTGAGTATGAGAAAGGTGTTTGGAGGCAGGATCTTCATTTTTATGAATTTGAACTCATCCATCTGGTCATCTTCTAGGCCTGGAGGCTGAACAAGAACGTTGCTCATAAATAACAAGGCTCCGAGTGGAAAGTTCTTCTCTGAAAGTTATTTTTTAACCTTACGCCTAAAATCCTTACTTATCCCTTCCCCTAAAAATGAGTCACCAAAGGAGTGGTTTATATGTGAAATTCTAACCTTTTAAATTCGGAAACGAGTGGGTCTGTTGTCTTGAAATCGGAGATCACACACTCATTCTGTCGCACAAAAGTCACCTCCTGAACACTGTGGGTCCTAGCATGGGTAGAGACCTGGATAGGGCTCATTGTCTTTTAAGTTTTGAAGACCGCTCATGAATGTCAGAGGAAATGGGCAGTGACACTGTCCTATCAAGCTGGACAATGACCATAACTCCCCAAGCTAGACGAAGGAGGGCCAGACAATATCTGCAGATGACTCGTCAGATAGACCTATAGGTTTCCCCTAACCACCTATCCTTAGCTCACAAGGATAGTGAGGTTGCAGCTACCAAAGGAACTAAAGAGTTTGGGTGAGATTCTTAATCCCAGTCTGGCGATCACCAGTTAGAAACGTTACTACATAGGCCACCACATTCCTTTCCTTTTCCGCTCTTGAGTCACCTTTAAACCTTTAAAACAGACCTGAGTGCTTTAGTCCATCTTGTTAATAAGATGGGCATAATTCAGAAGGGAGGCAAAGGTTGTACAAATCCCTCCATCATTCCTCCACGAACAAATAAGGAAATATTGGTAACATCGAAAGGAAAGCTTGAAACTGCCGACGCGATTCATGATGAGTGGATGGCCTCTTCCTTCGGCTCGATGCAACCAGGGACACAAAAGAACTAATTAAAAATTTCGCTTGCGATCCCTCGCCTTTCCCGACATGTTTTTATCTTTTCTTCCTGGATGGACACAATATGACCCTTTCGCCAAAAACACTGGAGTGACTTTTCTATGAGGATATACCAAAAGGATATATTATTATTATTATTATTACTATCCAAGCTACAACCCTAATTGGAAAGGCAAAATGCTATAAGCCCAGGGGCTCCAATAGGGAAAAATAGCCCAGTGAGGAAAGGAAATAAGGAAATAAATAACTGAAGAGAACAAATTAACAGTAAATCATTCTAAAAAAAGTAACAACGTCATAACAGATATGTCATATATAAACTATTAACAACTTCAAAAACAAATATATCATGTATAAACTATAAAAAGACTCATGTCCGCCTGGTCAACAAAAAAGCATTTGCTCCAACTTTGAACTTTTGAAGTTCTACTGATTCAACAACCCGATTAGGAAGATCATTCCACAACTTGGTAACAGCTGGAATAAAACTTCTAGAGTACTGCGTGGTATTGAGTCTTATGATGGAAAAGGCCTGGCTATATATACAATGAAATGGAGATAATAAAGAAATAAATGGTTAACGAAATAATGATAACAATATGAAAGTGTTAAAAAGCGAATTTGGTCTTGGCCTTTCTTCAGGTTTCAACCTGGCTGTGACCAACTTGATGAAAGATGATCTTTGTTAAACTATAGATACAATGAATGAGTTTCAAAAACAAACTCAATTACAAACAGTAAAGTATCGTACATATAACCCTTGGAATCACCAAAAATCTGTCAAAAGATATCAGAAAAGATATAAATTTTACCGAATCAAGGAGTAACCCTACAAGAAGGTTATTAGGTTGCAGTTCTGGAAATGGGAAAAAATGTATGGTCAGATCCTGGAGAACCTGGAGGGAATGGAGAGAGAGCAGAGAGTAAGGACAGTCACAGCCTGCAAGGACGTAACAGGGTGATGAGGCTAGATATTCTCTCTCTCTCTCTCTCTCTCTCTCTCTCTCTCTCTCTCTCTCTCTCTCTCTCTCTCTCTCTCTCTCTCTCTCTCTCTCAAATATTCAATTTTACCATGAATATCTTCAGATCCGTTTATCTAAGGCTCCTGCAAACAAGACCTTATTATAGGTTTGCAAAACCTCAAGTATACAATAAGGACAGGAGGCCAAACGAAAAGAGAAATCAAGATCCTAGGAAGGCGATGTGATAACCATGAAAAGAGAATTAGAAGACATCACCCAACTGAAGGAAACTGGGTCAAACTAAAATCATGAGCCAACATATCTTCCATTTACTCGGGGAAAAAAATAGTTGATTCTGTTTCATTGAAAAAAAAAATGTTCAGAGGCGATGGAATGCCAACCCACTTGATCTTATTGGCCCCATTGCCTGAAAAGAAAATCATTAATAATTACTCTGGGTAAGCATTAGTTAAAGTTTGGTGTCAGCAGGAAAAAGAAAAATTTATTTATGAGCTTGATTTTGTTATATTCGTTGAATCTCTTCCCTCTCCTTCATTCTCCTTTCAGTGTTTTTTGCGAACCAGCGCTCGGGAGGAGAAAATCCTCTTATTCACATAATATAAATACTGAAGTCTGGATTACAGTGCCCTATGCTTAAAATGTATTTTCAGATAAAAGTAATGGTTGTTATTCTCTCTCTCTCTCTCTCTCTCTCTCTCTCTCTCTCTCTCTCTCTCTCTCTCTCTCTCTCTCTCTCTCTGTTCATTACACACACACACACACACACACACACACACACACACACACACATATATATATATATATATATATATATATATATATATATATATATATATATATATATATATATATATATATATATATATATATACGTATATATATATATATATATATATATATATATATATATATATATATATATATATATATATATATATATGTATATATATATATATATATATATATATATATATATATATATATATATATATATATATATATATATATATATATATATATATATGCATAAAAATCACAGGAAAACGTGATGCTCAGATGCAGAAGAACCACAGGGAAAATGAAAATACGAAATATACGCTTAAGTCCTGACTAGTTTCGTGATACTTCTTCAGAGGACTGATTTATTGAGAGAGGTTTCTTTACATTTTATAGGGAAAGTAAAAGTACGAACATACATAGAGAGATTTAGAGAACAATGACACTCCCTTACCCGCTACCTAGGCTTGGGTCAGATGTTAAGTGGGCGGAGTCCCCAAGCTCATTAGACACCTGCCAAAAAGGGTCATTTGTAGTGGCTGGTAAATTCTTGTTTTTTTGACTTTCAGTACAGTTTATTTATATGAAAACACGGTAGCCTTATCTATATAAATACATAAGCAAAACATACACATACATACATATATATATATATATATATATATATATATATATATATATATATATATATAGATATACATATACAGGTATACATATATACATATATACATATATACACACACACCCTTTAATGAATGGTAGCTTAGGTCTAAATATTAATTTCACAACGACGTTAATTATTCACAATACTTCAATTCTACATTAAGTGGTTAATGTTTTTGTATATAGCTTACAAATCTCTTTACATATAAAGGCTTCAAGTTTATACATTCCATGACCAACATTCAAGTTGTTTTCAAAAGGTTTCTTTTATGAAACTGGACTCTATGATGTTTCTTTCCACTAAGTTATTTGAATGAACCAATTTCTTTGCACCTGACCAATTAATATTTTGATTTTTATCTCTAACGTGAGCAAAGAGTGCATTATTATCTTGAGCATACCTGACACTTTTCTTATGTTGTTCAATTCTCTTTTCTAGGGCTTTACCAGTTTGACCAATATAGTATTTTTGACAAGCATTGCATGGAATACGATATACACATCCCTTGGTAATGTCAGGAGAATTCTTTATTAAGGCTGTTTTTATTGTATTTTTACTCTTAAATGCTACATTTACATTGAAGTTTTTGAACAATTGGGGAATTTCTTTAAAAGAATTACAATAAGAGGGTACAAGTAAATTTTGTGTGTTGTAGTTTTTTCTGTTATCATGACCGAAAAAAGTCTTTTTTGCTGTTCTTAGGGCATCATCTAACACAATTTCAGGATACTTTAGTTTTTTACCTATTGCTCTAATCCCATTTATTTCGTCATCAATATATTCAGGGCTGCAGACTCGAAATGCTCTTAAAAACATAGAAGTAAATACAAATTTCTTAACTTTGTTGCCTTGGTTTGAGTAGTAATGGTCTAATGAGCTTGGGGACTCCGCCCACTTAACACCTGACCCAAGCCTAGGTAGCGGGTAAGGGAGTGTCATTGTTCTTTAAATCTCTATATGTATGTTCGTACGTTTGCTTTCCCTATAAAATGTAAAGAAACCTCTCTCAATAAATCAGTCCTCTAAAGAAGTATCACAAAATAATTCAGGACTTAAGCGTATATTTCGTATTTTCATTTTCCCTGTGGAAAAGCATGTGATAAGCATGTGATGGACAGCTGTTGGTAAACGAAATGAAGTTATGAAAAGTAGAAAGGTGTATATATATATATATTTATATATATATATATACTTATATATATATATATATATATATATATATATATATATATATATATATATATATATATATATATATATATATTACTATTATTTTTATTATTATTATAATTATTATTATTATTATTATTTTCATTATTATTATTATTATTATCATTATTATTATTGTTGTTATTATTATATATATTTATATATATATATATATATATATATATATATATATATATATATATATATATATATATATATATATATATATATATATATATATATATATATATATATATATATATATATATATATATATATATATGTATATACATATATATATATATATATATATATATATATATATATATATATATATATATATATATATATATATATATATATATATATGTATATATATATTTCCAAAAGTAAAATGTCCCTTTCTAAAAAAAAAAGATATTTATGCCAGATGGTCTAACCACTATAAAGTTAGGTATAAAAACTTGTAGCCTTACTAATGTCTTAGAACATACGCTAACCTAGTTATAAGTCAAAGACCTAAGAAAAAAATTATGATGGGAATAACAATGATAGATATAAATAAAACAATATGGATAAAAGACCAAACCAAAGCAGAGGATAAAATGAAAATAAATTGACATGGAAAGGGTAAACAATGAGAATGACAGATAATAGATGGACGCAGAGAATAAGAGAATGGATCTATGGAGATTGCAAAAGAAACAGGGGAAGGAAGAAAAAACAACGAATTTGCGAACTTGGAAAATTTGAGGGTAAAGACTGGCATATATATATATATATATATATATATATATATATATATATATATATATATATATATATATATATATATATATATGTATATATGGAGCCCCATGGCTGAGTCAGTTTGGGCAGCAAGCTTGGACTCCGTAGATGTCTGTGGCGGGGGTTCAACTCCGCAACTGACCAGTCAGTAAGGTGGACATTCCACTATCCGTGTAGACACCTCAGGATTATGTATATTATCGATAGATAGGTTTGCGTAAAGCAAATGGGTGTTACAGACGAATAGACACACAAACACAGCCATTCCAACAACTTCTATAAACATAACAGACATCTCACACGTCTCGAACTGTCGACCTATCTACGCCATGACTCCTCGCTGCTAGAGGGAAGGGCGGTGGTGGCTGGTACAACACACACATACGCTACCGGGGTCTAAGCGATGACAGGCAGGGCAGCCCAATAGCCAAAACAAAGTCCTTCAAAAACAAGGTACCCGTGTTACCCCATACAAATGGAAAAAAAGCACACTAATAAAAGATATATATATATATATATATATATATATATATATATATATATATATATATATATATATATATATACATATATATATATATATATATATATATATATATATATATATATATATATATATATATATATATATATATATATATATATATATATATATATATATATATATATACACCTTTCTACTTTTCATAACTTCATTTCGTTTACCAACAGCTGTCCATCACATGCTTATCCTTGTTTTAATTTTGTTCCTGTGTCTATAGTGTATATTCACTAACAATCTCTAGAGTTCGTCCATGACACTTGATTGATGTCTGTTAGTATTTTCATTCTCAGTTTTACTCATATTCCTTTTCAATCGTACATTTGAACTTTCTCTATCCCCGGTTTTCTATCACCTTTTGCAATTCCTCCCATGTTTCACTAAACAGACCTATACCATCTCCAAATCTTAAGTTGTTATAGTCTTTCTCATTAATAGTAATTTAAAATGCTTTAATAAAGGCCCAAACTACATATAGAAATATGCACATGTGTGTTTGTGTAATTGTCAACCAGTTTGATTAGTAACAAAAATATGAGGTGTAAGCAGACGTAATTGGTGCTGCTGAAATATATCAATAAACTTATAATTATAAAGACATTGTTATTTTACTAAGTTTTTATTACTACTCAAATGCGTTTGCCTGGGATCATTTATATTGTATAACAATTTTCATTGGTATGGTGATATTCCTTTAGACGTAATGAAATTCCATACAGTCCACACACACCAAAAAATAATTGCTTCAACGGGCCTATTTTCTTTTAATTTAGTTATGAAAACTGTAAGCAAAGGCAGCAGTTGCCATAGCCAGTAATATATGTAATGAAAATAATTCATCACTTTTATTTATTAGACAATCCGTATGAAACGCGTCCCGTCCTCATACCGACCCAACGACCAAAACTCAGTATCATCATCAGGGGACGTAAATGAAACGCGTTTTGGACGAATATTACTCCGTGATTGGAACTGGAACTGTGCTAATGGAAAGGTCACTGATGAATTTGACCACAGCTATTACTCTAACTCTTAATTAACACCAAAAAAATGGGGCTCCGATACCAGAATATAAACTTTTGCGTAACATTTTTAACAAAGGGTTTTGTTTACTTCCAAATTTTGTTTTCGTATTTAGTTTTGTTTGTATCTTTGTTGTTTTGGACACTGTTGGTTTATTCTCAGTTTTAATGTGTGGCGTCTTTCATGTAAATGCAAACAACTATGAAAATGTATGAAATGTATGTCTATATCAATTGAATGGAATTCAGGCCTTTGGTTTTCAAATACACTCGTGCTTAGAAAGCAATATTAACGACCATGAATATTCTATATTCAATTAAAATCCATTTCGTTCGTTATATCACTTATCATTTGATC
>NC_090741.1:87939428-87941928 GCF_036898095.1 Palaemon carinicauda | reverse complement strand
TATATATATATATATATATATACACATATATATATATATATATATATATATATATATATATATATATATATATATATATATATGATAAATTTTGCACATTTTTACGTGATTTCGCCTGGGGCTCTGATCTTGAGGTCGTTAAGAGAATCCAGACATTAATTTATCAAAAATATATATGGCTTATTTGAATATATATATATATATATATATATATATATATATATATATATATATATATATGTATGTATATATATATATATATATATATATATATATATATATATAAATATATATATATATATATTTATATATATTATAGATGAATGGGAGTCCATGCATAATATGCTGTAAACTTTATCAAAGAGAAATCTAACATGAACTATTTTTAAATAATAACACTAAAACTTAAAACCGATATTGAACAAATGAATATAAAACTAAATATCTGTATAAACTTCTAAACTCAAGAACCGAACAGAGAAAGATTTGTCTACCTTTCCAGGACAATTCCTGTCGTGACACCAACAGGATATTGGATTCAGTCTTTGGAGAAGAGAAATGTACACAAACAAAGATTTTAGGTACTAGGTTGACTGGCTTCGAGCAAGCTACGCACAATGCTGACTAAACTATGAAAATACCTTTTAAAAAGTATTGTTTATGCTATGATGTGTAAAAAAAAAAATTCCTTTTGAAAAAGAAATCAGAATAGATGTGTAATATATCTATTATCCAATCGTTTTATGTGGATAGAACTGTATATATATCATTTAATCAATTTTAACCGTTTTCGATGCCAGACGAATATCCAGAGGATAACTAAAAAGCCAAAAAACTGGGTCTAATCTACATTTATAATTTTCCTACATATTGTAGAACCCTATAAATTTTACAGGACAACCTTGACACCATTATTCACTTCATAGTGTTATGATCTTAGAATCATTACATCTTGCTTTCAATCTCGAAACAATCAGAATTTAACAACAACAATTGGAATATGGGAAGTTGATATGAAAAGAAACTCGCACAAACAAATAAGATATATTTATTTACAAACTTATATACAAAGAAAATTATTGTTACTTCTTTCACTAGTGCAAATCAAACCAATTAAAAATCTTAATCGGTAGGATGGGGGAGCTAGCTCCTTCAATTCTCCTCAGACATCACAAGATTTTGGAGATAGGTGTTTGTTGTTTGAAGGGGAGGTGGGACTCAGATTTTACCTGACTTCTGTTTTTTTTTTTTTTTTTTTTTTTTTTTTTTTTTTTTCAAGTACAAGTTTTGCTATCACGTCCGGACATTGCTCCTACCTCTCTTGGATTTTTTTTTTTGGGGGGGGAGCTTACATACCCATATATGGGTGGAGTTAATTATGATAGGCGATCGTCCTTTTCATATTTTTTTTTTTTTCATATTCTGCATCCTGACTGAATTCCTTGGAATCGCCCACTTCTGTCAAACCATATAAGCATCTAAAACAAAATTTCTAATGCAATTTGGTCTCCTGATGTTGTGCCATAATGAAAGTCTGTCAAGAGATGACCCATGATAACATTTTCCAGTGACAAATTTTCCCCTGAGGCTAAGTTTGTCAAATGCTGTCGACAGTAATTAAGGTGATCACATCTTTGACCAAACACTAGTTGATTTCATAATTTCTGCATACACTCTTCATTGAGGCTTGGTTTGTCCCCAAAGTCCTAACAACAATAATTAAGGTAATGACATCTTTGATCAAACAATAGCTGAATTTTTCCTAGCTGTAGACACTCATGGAAAAGAGATACATTTATTCTAATTTGATATATTCCATAAATATTACCTATGACACATACACCTTCTCAGAATGCTTCTCAGAAGAGTGTTCAACACCCTGAGCACATAACACTTTCCTTTTAGCAAAGGTAGAAGAGACTCTTTAGCTATGGTAAGCAGCTCTTGTAGGACACTCCAAAATCAAACCATTATTTTTTACTTTTGGTTAGTGCCATAGCCGGTGTACAGTGATATTTTACTGTTTTGGGTTAGAGTTCTTTTGCATAAGGTTACACTCAGTCACTACACTATATTATCTTATTTCTCTTCTAGTTTTTTATTTTCAAGCTATTATATTTTTATTTTATAAATGGAATTTCTTCTTCAGAGTTATTACTGTCCCTAATATATGATTTGTTTTTTTTTTCATTATTTATCGAATAGATTATTTATTTCGTTATTTCATTTCCTCATTAGGTTATTTTCCCTTTTTGAGCCTTTAGGCTTATAGCATCATGCATCTCCAACTAGGGTTATAGTTTAGCTAGTAATAACATATATATATATATATATATATATATATATATATATATATATATATATATATATATATATATATATATATATATACATATATATATATATATATATATATATATATATATATATATATGTATATATGTATATATATGTATATATATATATATATATATATATATATATATATATATATATATAT
>NC_090741.1:87931928-87936928 GCF_036898095.1 Palaemon carinicauda | reverse complement strand
GCTTGGAAAAATTAAATAATTTGATTTAGTTATGCCAACATTGAGAGCTTATTTGCTTAGTTAGTACACACACTATTGACTCTAAGACCAATATACTTCATAACACTACACACAAAAAAAAAAAAAATCAGCATCAATGACCTTAGATGTCAGGATGCAAGAAAAAGTCGAATCATTAAATCAATCTACACAATAAAATATAGTTTTGTCTGTAGCATTTGGCAGAGCTTAATTGTTCTTTGTAATGCATTGAATGAATATTGGATAAGGATGATCCGATGAAAACATTCTTGTGATAAACGAATCGTCTTCGATGGTTCTCAAAGGAAAGCAAGTTGCAGGGGAGGAAAGAGTTCCCATTGCAAACACTCTGAAGTTATTTGGAATTCAAATAAACCTCTCTGGAAACTTTTATTGTTGACTTATAATTCTTCTTTTTAAAAGAGAGAGAGAGAGAGAGAGAGAGAGAGAGAGAGAGAGAGAGAGAGAGAGAGAGAGAGAGAGAGAGAGAGAGAGAGAGAGAGAGAGAGAGAGAGAGAGTAGGCATTTGGCTTCCAGCTTGCAATTTATGATGGAAGACGACGTCGGAGTAGATATTGCCTTGAAATCTCACTCGTATATTTCAAGGAGACGATATATGCGGCTTTCCAGAAAAGATAAGTCAGACCAATAACAAAAGAAAATCGTATCATAAGTTTGCTTTTGAACTCTGTCCTATTGAATCTCCATCTCTCGTTTGTCCGGCCAAGTTAGAATTTTGACCAAATCCACTTTCATTCATACTTCTAAGAGTTACGTGTTTTTGAAAACTAGTCGCATCTGGAAAGGCTTTTAAAGGAGGTTTAGTTTTACTTTTTATATATATTAGCACACGCATATATATATATATATATATATATATATATATATATATATATATATATATATATATATATATTTAGAAAATTCCGGCCATTATGCAAAAAGACCAAATTCATGGTCACTTTGCAAAATGAGCAAAATTCCTCAACATTTTGTAAAAAGTCCAAGATTTTGGTCCAATTATAAATTCATATTGGCACGCTATTCAATTATTCTAATCTAGCTTACCCTATGTAGTGAAATTAAAGAATTCATAACTAATCTTTTACGAGGAAATACTAACTATACCAAAAACATTAATCTCCCATTTAAATCTATTATTTACCCCATTACTTCTGAGATATTAACGCTGAGACACACACACCTCTTTCCTCTCCGCACTTTACGACTTGAATTCTGATCTTACGTAAGCAGGATGATATTGCACCTGCAAAGGAGTCATTGGGTTGGAAATCCTGCAGAGATAGACCGCGGAGTGAGTCTTCCTGCCTGTGTGTTTACAAGGCTTAATTATGGATTCGATTATACGCGAAATGTATTCTTGGAAATAAATAAGATGTGGGAGGAGTTCCATGATTTTTCTTCTTCTTCTTCTTCTTCTTCTTCTTCTTCTTATTATTATTATTATTATTATTATTATCAAGGATCAAACCTTAGATACTATTGATATGATCTGCTCTCAGATAAGGACTGAGAGAGAGAGAGAGAGAGAGAGAGAGAGAGAGAGAGAGAGAGAGAGAGAGACTTTGCACGAAAATATAGATAAGAGAAAGATGAGAGATTAGAAAAAAAATAAAACAGATGGACCGGAGTTTCTTTGTTTCTCTAATTAGACAAACCAGCAGGAGCTGTTTCGTTCATTTGCACTTCTTCCTCGTTTTGTGTTTCGTTGTATAACTTTGTTCAAAGTGTCAGATTCTAATCAGCGTCCAGAGAACGAAGTTGATGTTAATTTGAAAAGAAAAAATGTTAAAATAATTTCTAAATTCTTTTTACTTATTTTTTTTTTTGAGATTTCACTAATGGATTTTTTTCTGTCTCACGTCAGAATATATATATGAATTAAAAATTTTTCACATAAAATCTTAGGGAAAGAGGAGATAAAGAGATAACGAAAAATGTGATGGACAATAATAATATATCAATTTTATGACTAAAAATAAGATAGATTAATATTCAGAAAAATTAGAATGCGTAGTTTAAAAAATATCTTCTGAAGATTAAGTTTTCCATAGAATTTGTGATTATGGAACTTTCCAGAGGTTATGTCTATTGCGTTCTTCGGGGTTGGTTGGTACTTTTTATTCTTCAGTATTTGGACCCAGACTAAACAAGGGCATACGGCTGCTAATCTCATTAGCCCTCACACATAACTAACAAACAAATTATTATTATTATTATTATTATTATTATTATTATTATTATTATTATTATTATTAGCTAAGCTACAACCCTCGTTGGAAAAGCAGGATGCTATAAGCCAACGGGCTCAAACTGGGAAAATAACCCAGTGAGGAAAGGAAAAAGGGAAAAACTACAAGAGAAGTTTAAGAACAATAAAAACATTAATATAAATCTTTTATATATAGACTATGAAAACTTGAAAATAACAAGAGTATAAAAACTTTAAAATAACAACCAGAAGAGAAACAAGATAGAATAGTGTGCCCGAGTGTACCCTCAAGCAAGAGATCTCTAACCCTAGATAGTGAAAGGCCATAGTACAGAGGCTATGACACTATCGAAAACTAGAGAACAATGGTTTGATTTTGGAGTGTCCCTCTCCTAGAAGACCTGCTTACCATATCTAAAGAGTCTCTTTTACCCTTATCATGGGGGAAAGCAGACACTGAAAAATTATATTGTAGAAGCTAGCCTCTTGAAAAAAGACTTGTTTGATAATTTCACTGTTGTCAATTGCATGAGGAAAGACGGAAATGTGTAAAGAATATGCCAGACTATTTTGTATATGTGTCGGCGAAGATTTAATGAACCGTAACCAGAGAGAGGAATCCAATGTAGTACTGTCTTAGCAGTCAAAGGACCCAATAACTCTCTAGCTGTAGTATCTCAACGAGTGGCTGTTGCCTTGGCCAACCTACTACCTAATGTATCCATTTGAACGTAATGCCTCTCTTCTTTCCCTCCTCTCTTACGACGGAGCTGGAATCTGTGAAGAGGCGATAAAGAAGGGAACAGTCGATGGAAATGTCGCAATCTGCAACACTCGCTTCGTGTTAAAAGATTCCAGGCAGATATTCCTTCGTCTGTTCTGGAAATGACAAAAAACATATGTTCGGGAAACGTTTCTAAAGGAGCAATTTTGACACGGCAAAGCCGTATATTCGCCAAACGATTGGAAAGAATCAATTTCAGTAGAAAAATTACCCTTTTTTTCACGTGAATATTTTTGGAGAACCAAATTTTGAAAATTCCAAGGTCGTGAAGTTTATAAAAGTTTGGAGAATAGATAATTTTTGATACATTGTTGAGATTTTCTTGACAATCAATAGATGATGATGAACTCAGAAATTTCTCCAGGATTTTCATTTCAGGAAACCGAATTTAACTTTTTTAATGAGGAAAAAAAAAAGCAATTTTAAATCAAGTCATGATATCACTTCAGTTTGAAGACAGAGTAGCCAACGTTAGTTTAAGAATTTGCAATGTATGTTCTCAAGTTTGAACTCAATACGTCTTAAGTCATTTAGTAAACACAATGAATTCTCGTATCTTGTGTGAAATGACAAACAAACAAAGAAAAAAGGTCGTAAATTTCCAGTGAAATTACTGTAGAGTAGTATATTATAAATATCCTTAGGAAGAATGAATAGGGTTAGTTAGTATCTAATGCTGATGTCACTACATATCATGTCTCAAATAAATTTGCAAGAGGATATATATATATATATATATATATATATATATATATATATATATATATATATATATATATATATATATATATATATATATATATATATATGTGTGTGTGTGTGTGTGTGTGTGTGTGTATGTACACACACACACACACACACACACACACACACATATATATATATATATAATATATATATATATATATATATATATATATATATATATATATATATATATATTTATATATATATATATATATATATATATATTATATATATATATATATAGTATATATATATATATATATATATATATATATATATATATATATATATAATATATATTATATATATATTTATATATATATATATATATATATATATATATATATATATATCCCTTAAAGAAGTATCAGGACACTAATTACGACTTAATCTTATATTTTTCTATTTCATTTCCTTGTGATTAATTTTTTTCCATTTAAGGATCACGTCTCCCTGCGATTTCTACTCGAGTATACAAACGCACGCGGAGACTTATATTTCTATATA
This sequence comes from Palaemon carinicauda, assembly GCF_036898095.1. Classification (NCBI taxonomy): domain Eukaryota; kingdom Metazoa; phylum Arthropoda; class Malacostraca; order Decapoda; family Palaemonidae; genus Palaemon; species Palaemon carinicauda. The sequence goes on along the minus strand of NC_090741.1, from coordinate 87,932,636 downwards.
TATAATATATATATATATATATATATATATATATATATTATATATATATATATATATATATATATATATATATTTATATATATACATAGTTCTTTGAATGCGTTTCCATACCTAATATACTGTAAACTTTATCAAAGAGAAATATAAGAAGGAATATTTTTAAATACTAACATTATACTTAAAAGCCGATAGTGAAAAAAAAATATAAAACAAAATATCTCTAATACTTCTAGACTAAAGAACCGAACCGAGAACGATTTGTCTACCTTTCCAGCACAATTCCTGTCTTGACACCCAACAGGATATTGGATTCAGCCTCTGGAAAGGATGAACCTGTACATAACAAAGTTTTGAGAGTCGAGGTTGACTGGCTTCGAGCAAGCTATGCATAATGGTGACTAAACTATGCAAAATAACTCCTTAAAAACTATTGTTTTTGCTCTGATGTATCAAAAAAGTAATTTCTTTGGGAAAAAAAAAATATTCAGATTAGATGTCATACATTTATGACCAAGTACTTTTATGTGGAAATCAATATATACATATCATTTAATAACTTTTACTCGATGACAGACGAACATCCAGATGATAAGTAAAAAAGAAAACTGCATTAATACTTTTTTTTTTTAAGCCCCATTCATTTTACAGTAAAGCCTTTGCACCACTATTTACTTCATAGTGTTACGATCTTAGAATCCTAACTTACCT
>NC_090741.1:87925960-87931428 GCF_036898095.1 Palaemon carinicauda | reverse complement strand
CATTTGTGACCTATGGCATTTCTAACTCATTTGATTTTCATTATGTTTTCACAATAAAAAAAAAAATGAAACGTGTCACTCGTGTGTTGGGAAGCATGGTAAAACCCCTTGATTTGCAAATTATAAAACTCCTTGTATGAAGTTTGCTAATTGTGGTAAAAATAATCTCGATGATATGAGTAGCAGTAGTAGTAGGGGTAGTATCTATATCTTTTATTATTATCATTAAATTATTGTTATGTAATTCACTTATATAAATATCAATTACGTAAAAGAAATGTGACTCTCGTGAATCTACTACAACGCATACAGATGGAATGCAATGTACTTTTACTAAAGTGCGAGAAAAATCTAATGCAATGTAGGAAATCAAGAATGTTTCAGAACGAATAGAATCATGCATACGTGGAAGTTAACAAGGAAGAGACGTTATTGAAGAAGTCTTAATTCAGAAATTATGTTTTATCTTAGTAAATAGGCGTTTATTCTTAATAGTATTTTTATCAACTGAATAAGAAAAATTCTAGTAACCTCCTATGATGTTGAGTAAAAGGAAACTTCTCTTATTATGAGAGCATTTTTGGGAAGAGATTTTGTGATGTATGACGTGACACAGCCAAGGCCAGTTTTGCATTTGGAAAAACACTTCTAGGTAATCAACTTAATGCCCACAACGTGTCCAGGGAGGCGTATGGAAAGTTAAGATTAAATTTGGTTACTGATACCTCTTGTACATCTCTGATCTTGATAACAATTTTACCGTGTTTGAATTACTTAAGTGTTGATATAATTATCTAAGCCTAGACCCATTTTGTTAGAATCACCTCAAAGAAACAAACTGTTAAGAACTCTGTATAATCGCTGTTTTGTCACTTGGCGTAATTATTAAGCTTGAACACATTCGTCACTTACTGTTAATGAAATGGAGTTGTTTGAAATCTGTTGATCAAAACGAATTGAATAATTTGGAAAGTGCTCTGCCTGTAGCAGCACATACACGACTTTTGTATTCCTTTAATTGAATATAATACTTTTGATATTTCTTATGATTTAGCACAGATATGTAGATTAGTGATTGTTATTATGATTATGTTCTGTGAAAGCTGCTTGATACCTTTTTATTCACACTAAGTTATAAATTTGTATAAAATAAATATTCTTTTTAATATTATAATAAAATATATTTTCTATCCATCCACATTCAATCTTTTGACTTTTGTTTTCGTATAGCTCTGTAATCGCCTTGAGTCCTGCACTTTTTTTTTTTTTTTTTTTTTTTTTTTTTTTTTTACACCATAGAAGCCGCACACCCAAAGAACTCTCAAGTTGAAGCATTTCAGATAATTTATTTTCCTGATGGATTTTCTTAACTTGTAAAACACAAAACTTAATAGGTAGTATACTCACTTCGTAACTAAACGATTTTTATTTCAATTTTATTGGCTTTTTATTATCATAATCAATATCATTATCGGTGATATATAATCAAATCATTAATCATGCAATGTAAGGAATAAATCCGAGCAAAGATTAGAGAACAAAATAAGAACTTTTTTTTTTTAAATTTACTGATTGAACATATATATCTTGCAACTGCCCTTCTTTCCTCAAACTGTAAAAACTGGTCTATTTGTGTTCTATTAATCTTTATATGTTTGCGTTGGTCAAAGCTAACAGGGTGTAACCTTTACAACTAACGACTCCAAAGCTAACAAACATTGTTGTCTCGATCAACTAAGATATAAAATTCCCAGTGTCAACATTCGAAGCCGATATAACTTTTTTTATATTGAAAACTTTAATTTTATATATTCCGTATTTTATTTGTTTGTGGCAGTACCGCAGTTTAATTATTATTATTATTATTATTATTATTATTATTATTATTATTATTATTATTATTATTATTATTATTATTAATATTATTATACACAAATATAATTTTTCAAATAAAAATTGCCTTTATGTGAATTGCAACGTGTGTTCAAATATTTATGTATGTTGGTACTTAATTACACGTATCCTTTTATACTACCAGTGCCAATGTATATGAATATTCTCTTAGTTCATTATGTTGAAGTTGATTTTAATAGTGTTATTTTGATACAGGTTTCATTGTAGAAATGAAAAACGTAGTGTTTTTCATCATGGTTAAAAGAGTTGATATCTATACATTACCTTATGAAAGTATATAGGCACTGTAGATGAATTTTCTTAGCTTTCAAAAATAAGGTGAATCTTCTTTTCAAAAATGTATAGTTAAATATCATTCACTGTAGCTATTATGTATTTTAACATGAGTTTTTTTTTTCACTATAGTTTTCTTGATCTTGTTTGAGAACATTTTGACCTACCTCTTGTGCTTAACCAAAACAAGTTATGTTAAATTACTGTTCATATATTCTTAACTTTCTTCCATTTAATTTTTCATTTATTACTAGAGGGTTTATTTTCTTCATATATATATATATATATATATATATATATATATATATATATATATATATATATATATATATATATATATATATATATATATATATATATACATATGTATATATATATATATATATATATATATATATATATATATATATATATATATATATATACATATATATATATATGTATATATATATATATATATATATATATATATATATATATATATATATATATATATATATATATATATATATATATATATATACATACCTACATATATATATATATATATATATATATATATATATATATATATATATATATGTGTGTGTCTATATATATATATATATATATATATATATATATATATATATATATATATATATATATATATATATATATATATATGTCTGTGTGTGTGTGTGTGTATACATATATGTTTGTGTTTGTTTCTGTATATCCCTAGGAATGAATTTAATGTAAAAAATGATAATAATATGGAATAAAAGATCCAGATGATTAAAATGCTTATAATAACGAGGCTTATAAAAGCAACTTTGCAATTCAAAGTTTATTATATATTATGCTTTCGGGCAAAGCAAGAATAACAAAGATTATCACTCCCTAAATACTAATCTCCTATTTAAGATCCCTTCAGATAGGCCTATAGACAGACCGTGACAGCATAGCTGACGTTCCTTTCAATTTAGCATGTATGAATGCACCTTACCCTCTTCCTCTGAACACATTAGGTATTCCATTAGATGTTTAATAAGCAGATGGAATTATCAAATAAATTCTTGGAATTCCCACCGTCAAGAATTTCTAATTTCTCCTGTCCCCCCTAAAGACCTGGTATCCCAAATGCCTCAAGGGTTTGTAGTGTCATTCTCCCCTACAGGATTTTATAAATCCCCCTTTCCATCATTAAATCCTTCCGGGATTTATCTGATTCCTTTTCATTCGAAGCACTTCTGGCATTTATATCCTCTTGGCTTTTATCAGCACATCTTTTGACATTTTATATAGATATAATAAATTAAAAGAGTCTATGGTTGATTTGCTATTGAGATTTTGTATTACACTTATCAATCTTATAATTTTTTTCCTTTTTCATAATTATGTGTTTTTTTTTTTCATTTTTGGGGATTATAAGTCATCTGAGTTACGAATTTGCATATCACTTTTCCCTTTTTCAATTTGTTTGAATTTCAAAGCATGGGTGGCTTTCTATGTGATCTTATTTAATATATTATGATAGAAATTGCACCAGTTTTGTAAGATATTCATTTATCCTCAATATGTTTTATGTATACTATATATATAAATATGTGTATATGTGTGTGTGCGTATATGTATGAAGTATAAGTCATAAAATATTCTATAAATATGTCAAATGACATTGAAAGAAAATATATATAACAATAGAAAAAATCAAAATACTTATGTCCAATGATTACCAAATTTTGCTAATCATAATGAGAGTACAAGTCGGTTAACCGTTGCATTATAATTTGTTCGTATATCTGATAATGGCACCTTTAAATCTTGTAACCAAATTATTTACACAATAGGACCAAAACCACTTTTACAAAGCCAGATGTTCTGCCACAGGCTCTTTCCTATTACTGTGCGACTTCCCTTGAATTTTTGTATCGAACTGCGTGCTGTTATATATAAGTGGGTCCTTGAACTCCATTTGCAAATTAGGTTTGTGTGTGCATTCTCATAACTTGGGTAAGGAGTTTTTTCTTTAAACCTGATTGCTATCAGGATTTAAATATTCATTCTTTTGATCCTATAGCATGGCCAGAAGAATTAGTTCTTATAAGAAAAGGTCAATTTAGACAAAAATGAATATTATGGTAAAACGAGGCCCAAGAATCCTACCCTGTATAATAAAGAAGAAAATCATTAGATATTCTGATTTATTATTATTATTATTATTATTATTATTATTATTATTATTATTATTATTATTATTATTATTATTATTAATATTCGGTTTTGTAGTATTTCAATGATTTAGACCAAATATATACCGTCAGTTGCGATATTATTTCGAAATTGTAGTTTTTGAAATAATATTAGAGTTTGACAAATGACAATTTAAAAACCTTTGGCTGTTTGAGAGAGAGAGAGAGAGAGAGAGAGAGAGAGAGAGAGAGAGAGAGAGAGAGAGAGAGAGAGAGAGAGAGAGAGAGAGAGAGAGAGAGAGAGAGTGTTTCTCGACTATAATTATTCATGAATTCATTACATAAATATTCATGTGGTACAGCCAGTTATTGGCTTCGTGTCACTTCACTAAAGCGTGAGATTATTCAAAAATTTGTTAACCAATGCTCGCTATTAATTTTGAAAATAGTTTTAGTGATTGAAAGTGGTGTACTGTATATGCAATGTGAACCATATGAATGATGTCAATTCTGTTGAACATTTATATAAGATGTGGAATTGAAAAATCATATATATATATATATATATATATATATATATATATATATATATATATATATATATATATATATATATATATATATATACATACACTATATACAGTACATATGGTATATATATTTTTCTATACTTAGAGCTCTATATATAGGTATTTTATTTAGATATATTGGACAATAATAATAATAATAATAATAATAATAATAATAATAATAATAATAATAATAATAATAATAATAATAATAATAATAATAATAATAATAATAATAATAATAATAATAATGAAATATACATTTTCAGAATTCCATTTTAACCCTTCGCCCTCCATGGGAAGATGGAATTATATCAATTTAACGGGATTTCCAAAATTCTAAGAGATCAATTTTCCAAAGATGAACTCAGTAATAACACAGAATCCTTCCCTTATCAAAACGTAATCTAATCTTGAAATTTGTAACAAAAGGATTGCAAATAATAATGAGCCCTTTAAAATGTAATCATTTAAATCAAATTGATTGTTTGGCTCTTCTGTCTCCTTTTCATGATACTGGTGATAAACAATTTCATAG
>NC_090741.1:87913460-87915960 GCF_036898095.1 Palaemon carinicauda | reverse complement strand
AGTGTCAGTGATAGATATTTGTGGATATGTGTATATACATATGTGTGTGTGTGTGTGTGTGTGTATTTATTCGATAACACCGATACAAAGGAAAAAATCTTGATAAGCAAGAGAGAGAGAGAGAGAGAGAGAGAGAGAGAGAGAGAGAGAGAGAGAGAGAGAGAGAGAGAGAGAGAGAGAAATCCCACACAAGGTCCTATAATTTTCTTGTTTGACATTATTATTATTATTATTATTATTATTATTTTCATTTAATATCAATATTATTTTTAATATTATTAATATTAGTAGTATTATTACTTGCTAAGCTACAACCCTAGTTGGAAAAACAGGATTTTTTAAGGCCAGGGCTCCGACTGTGAAAATAGTCTAGTGAGGAAAGGAAACTATTAAAAATAAAATATCTAAAGATCAGTAATATTGAAATAAACCGTATATCCCACCTTTGAATAGTTATTTTTTTTATGTTTTGGCAAAAGAGTTTATATATACTGTAGTTTAGGACATATTAAAGGAAAAGTCGAAGACACGGGATGTCTTTATTTAGCCAAACTTTAAAGTAGACTTCTAAAATGATAAATCCTGTACACAACCGTATAATTAATATATGTATGAATCTTGTGCCTTAGAAAGCTTGAATTAAGATATTAAGAATTTACCAACAATATGCTATTGTAGAATGCTTCCCTAATATGGATCTTGCTAATTATCAAATCGCACAGAAATCCCATCTGACAAGGACGTTTTCATATTGCACTAAAAAAAAGAAATAGAAAAAAAAATGTCGTTAACGTTCCCGTTTCTATGTTTGAATTAAATTTTCCTGAGATGAGGGAGATTTACTGAGAGTGAATTCATTTTCAAAAATTCAAAAAATTAAAAAGAAATACCCTATCGTATTTTGGGCGAGAAGAACGTTATCTTTTTTTTTCATCGAAAACCTTTTCACTTATACCCTTTTTCATTCATTTAATATATTATTCCTGTAAGACCCCCACATATAATTATTTGATATTTCTTTAACATTTCTCTATTCCCTCCTACTCGCTATGTTTTGAATTCATTTCCCCTCTTCCTCATCCCTTCTTTTTTTTCAGCATTTCGGGAAAATATTTTTCATTATTCAAATGCATACCCTTTTATTTAACGGGAATACGCTCTATTTTTTAGAGGATTTAGCTGTTGGTCAAAAACCAAAACATTACATTTACCAGCTTATAAAACGTCTATTTGAACTAATTATCCCATATCATAAGGTGATAGATATACATATATATAGTACTATAATTTTTGTTATGAATCTTATTCATATCACTTACATTGAAAGGGCATTCGATAAGGTTCCTTTTAAAATAACTGATATAGAGTTCATGCAACAAGACAGTATTGAAACCACTAGGTTCAAAATCGCATACCGTAGGAAGCATTTTAAAATCACTTTCGGATAATGTGTATGTAAAAACTTGCTTCTTGAAGATCCTTGAAATGTAGAAGGCATTCAGCAAGAAACGTTTTAGTATCTAAGAGATTAAAAGTGTATTCATTAAACTGTATTTTAACATTACTGAAATGTAAATCAAATTCAGCAGGACGAGTTTTTATCTTCTATAAGACTTAAAGCATTTTCACATTAGTGAGTTTAAGAGGGTTATTCTCATAAGCGTCTTTTAACTTCATCAATTTTACGAGTGCAGTCAGCCAGGAGCGTTTTCACACATCTGAAAACAAGAGTAGGTTTATTAAGGTAGTTTTTAGCATCACTGAGACCGAGAGAGAGTTCTGAAAGATGCGTTGTAAATTCATTGAGGATAAGAGCCATTTTGGTTTAAACTCCCTAAGATTAAAAACGTATTCATTAAGATACATTTTAAAAACAATTAAATAAAGAGCGTATTTAAAGTTTTAAAGGTTTACAGGCCTCTCATGAATGGCAAGGGACAGTGACATTGCCCTATCGAGCAGGAAAATGCCCTAGAGACTGACAATATATACATATGATCATCCATCAAGCCCCCTCTCCACCCAAGCTAGGACCAAGGAGAGCTAAGTAATGGCAGCTGATGAGTCAGCAGATAGACCTATAGGCTCCCCCAAAGCCCCCATCCTTACCTCACAAGGATGATGAGGTTGCAGCGACCAAAGGAACTAAGGAGTCTGAGCATGATTCAAACCCCAGTCCGGCAATTACCGGGCAAGGGTGCTACCTCCAGGCCACCACGACCAAATGGTATTTTAAGATGAACAGTGTAGTCACCATTAAAACTTTGCACTGTAATTGAAGATAATAGCTTATATGGGAAATCGCGTATGAAAATCACTGGAATTATGTGCGTTTTGAACAAGAGGCGTTTCTCTGCCAGATGTTAGAAGGGATGGTGATTCCCCCTCAGCTGGAAGCCCCATTCTTCCATATTTACAGGGGACTCATTACGGAGTCTTTATACCAGACCCCTACTTTCAACCACGCCCAACTTCAAGGAAATATTAGGCTGGTTTTATA
>NC_090741.1:87890960-87900960 GCF_036898095.1 Palaemon carinicauda | reverse complement strand
AAATGGAACTATAAGAGAGAGATTACTCGTGTGCCATATGTGAATGAGATCATGATGAAGGGTAGATGGTGATGGTTTGGGCATGCTCTTCTCACTCCCCAAGAGAGATTAGTTCACTAAACATTCAGCTTTGCTCCACAAGGCATTAGAAGAGTTGGAAGATCCAGGCCTACATGGCTGAGAATTATGAATCGTGAATTGGGAGATGATGAATGGAAAATTATAAAATTAAAAGCTCAAGATAGAGGCGACTGGTGAAATCTAACCGAGGCCCTTTGCGTCAATACGCGTAGGAAAAGGTGATGATGAGCTAAATATGGAAATTCAGAAACCTGTATAATATCAAAGTCCAATCCAGACTACTGTACAAAAACAATAGGACGAAAACTATCATTAAACTCTAGTTATAAATCTCGTTCTCTAGCTTTTATACAGATTTCAAGCTTTAAAGCAGAGATTAACATTTGATTTTACAGTGCTTTTTTATTGGTATGTTTTCTGGACTTTAACTTTGCCATTAAAGTTGCCTGTAGTAGTTCAAATTCTATCTTTGTCCAATGCATTATTTACATCTGCAGCATCTTGCCGTCAATGAAAAAAATAAAAGCTCCACTTATTCTTTTTGTATTAATATTTCTCTTTCATATGCCATCTGGCTGATAAAAATATGATGTGTTTTGGGACATACGGTGAAACGATTTGCTTACATTGGGCGTTGATCTTTATTGGATTGTAAACAGCCAAAGGAGATAAAAAAAGGTGTTTGTTAATTATTGTTGTTGTAATCTTAGATTCCTCAGGAATCCATCGAATGACATGTGTGTATTTCTAGAGACGAGCCAAGTTTTTCTAATTTTACTTAATAAATTCGTTACGAGCATAGAAACGTATGATAATTGTGTTAAAGACTCGTAATTTTCAATTATTCTAAAAAAAAAGCTATAAATATACTTTAATATGTAATTAGCTCTCCCAGGGGATCACAAAACAGAAAAATTTCTATAATGATGAATATTTCTATCCGGCTAAGGATTCGAAATTTAGTGCTTATAAAAAATTAGTGTAAACAGTAAGACGTAGTAGTATTTATTTACTAAGTATATCAAATATAAACGGATAAATTTGAACATTCTCTCTCTCTCTCTCTCTCTCTCTCTCTCTCTCTCTCTCTCTCTCTCTCTCTCTCTCTCTCTCTCTCTCTCTCTCTCTCTCTCTCTCTCTCTTAAACAGTTAAATGTACTCCTAAATATATCACTAAATATGTGTATGCACAGATAAGACTGCTTTCATTGAATGGAATCAAATATGAAAAAAAAATAACGGACACCACCTCAGGGAATATACCAGACTTATCGAATATCTGATTAACTATTTTTTTTTCAAACTAAATGATTTAATATCGGAAAACTTTCTTCAAAGTATCTGAACAACTAACTAACTTCTACAAACTAAATGATTTAATATCACAAAACTATCTTGAAACTATCTGAGCAACCAAAATATTACCAAGAGCAAAAAAATAAAAGAATAATAAAAAATCTATACAATTCCACTGACTTACCCATAAGCAAATGTATTACTGCAAAGCTCCCATCTTTTTATTTTATTTTTTTTTTATATTTTTGACTTTTTAGTTTTTTTGGTCTTCATCAGCAAATATATAATAAATTTATATTTTCTCGTGTTCCACTTTTATTTTTAATCTAGAGGCAATTTCAGTTCATTACTACCAAACGATAATAAGGCCAGTATCAATTCTTGTGATAAACTGGTTTCCAATTAAATATTGCCGCATCGCCTCTTCGATATTAAACGCTTTAATATTACGTCGAAAATTAATTTCCAAATATTGCCAATATTTTGGTAAAATTCAGCTACATTTGAAATTCAAATATAACAGACAAGAGAAAGGTTGACATCCTCTGAACTAATCCCACCGTAACTACAGTCATTATTATTATTATTATTATTATTATTATTATTATTATTATTATTATTATTATCATTATTATTATTATTATTATTATTATTATTATTATTGATCTATTCTCTCCAGTATAATATTTATTACTCATATTCAGTTATTTTTATTTTCTATTTGTTTGAAGAACACAGCTCTTTATGATGAATAGCACAGATTTTAAATCCACCGATAAAAGATATATCCTTTCCTTTCCAGAATATGTCAGAATCTTCAAAGAAACCATCGTTTTCATGATTAGATGCAATATACAAAAATAAAATATTTCGTATTTAAACACCTGAAGTGCTAAAACAGTAAACATTAAGTGGAAATACTGAAATCACATCTACTCTGTGGAAAATGTTTCCAAAAATGTCATTAAACTCATTACGTCGAGAAAATGTTTCGTTTGCGGTGTAAGATTTTCCCATTTGCTAAACTTGGACGGAAAAGTTGCAAATCTGTAGATTAAAGCTGGACACCTAGAGTATTGCTAAACTTAATAACCTGCATCCCCTGACAGAGGCCACTCTGAAGCAGGTGCTTTCGAACGACCAGGTTAAAATGACTGTGGAAGTCCCGTAGCAAATAGGGCTCCCCTGCTTTATAAGACCAGAAAAACAGCCTTTAAAGGAAAATAAGTAAGTAATATGATGTACAATATTAGATTTACCTATGTCCATCCATTCGCGCTAATCGACGTTGAGGTGTTTACGGCTTAAATGGATGCCGTTCTATAAAAAATCTTGCAGTGTGCACACAGGATTTTGGAATATAAACGATACAAGACGTGTGGATGAAAACTTTATCCATATGTATACAGTGTATATATATATATATATATATATATATATATATATATATATATGTATATATATATAAATATATATATATATATATATATATATATATATATATATATATATATATATATATATATATATATATATATATATATAAAATGAGGGATTTTGAGCGAAGCAAGAAATCTATTTTCGGGTGAGGTAGCCATGTCGTCCTGATGGAAGTTCCTATTAGGTAGCTTCCTAGGGTATATTAAACTACAATGATATTCCCGGAGAATTTTACCTTAAGGTATCCAGAATTCTAACTCTTTGAGCGAATATCCTTAAATAATTTCACAGGGATATCGCATAATATCAGAGGACGTATTCTTGACACGTCACATAGCTATCTTCACCCTGAACAGTATTAACGCTTCGAGGGGTTACAGTGGCAACAATCTGAAACGAGAGTAAAAAGTGAGACGCTGATAAGGCATCTCTCCTATTCCGTTTCCAGTGTGTATCTGACGAAGGCGATAGCGCCCTCTTTATTCCTTGTAGCAATATACGAGGTGCTACAGATACTCTATTATAGGGAGGGGTCAATAAGCCCTTCTACAATAAAAGGAAGTGCAGGTCCATCAGGACAACATGGCTACCTCACCCAAAATATAGATTTTTCGCTTCGCTCAAAATCCGTTTTTGGGGCTAAGGCCATGTCGTCCTGATGGAAGTTTATCCGAGCATTACTGTATCTCTGGATTCTCAATCGGTGGCCTACTCTCAAGAAAATATTTTTCTGGTCCGTATAGACCTAGAGACCTATGATGTTACCGTCATACATCATTTCATCTAAGCATGAACTATGTTAGTGCTTCCTGCCCCCTACAGGGAAGAGTTGTACTATATTCTAGAAAAAGTCTCGAGGAGTACATAATAACCTTGGATGACCAAATGACAAGCTTGTATAGTGGTCTCGCCCTATACATTATAAAGCAAAGTTTGTATTAGAGTCACCAATGTCAGCATGAATTTGTGACACCTTCCCCAATGTGACTACTCTTATTAACTATTGGATAATGGTTGTATCCGCATAGGAACAAATTTTGCCTCTCTGCCACTATCCCGTTAGGGTACTACATCAACCCTTTCAGGTGAATGGACTTTTGCTTGAATCAGGGAACAATCTTAAAATACATACCATGATAGAAAAACCCATATTTTAATCTTAATGCTCAGTACATTTCTAATAAAATGAGTGTGGGCAAATAAGACGCAAGGTTCACTATGAGCTAGTTAATTAAAATTTAATAAATGTACATATCAGATCAACATTTATAAAATTTATAAAATGTGGATGATATGCGCTAAAGCATAAAGAAAGAAGTGTCAACAGAAAATATTGTTTCATCTACTAGGAAACAGATTTGCCACTTCAATTGAATTATTAGTAATAATGATACAGTCTGTATACTGTTTGTTTACACTAGCGTAAGAAACACTTGGCACAAGTATCCGTATTATGCTATAGTTCACCGACGTCAATGGAATAGTTTGTAAGGACACTTTCTCTGGCCTATCGTTCAGTGTGTAGTAACATACAGTGACTACACACGCACCCTCTAAATTAATTGTCCCAAATTAATTACACTGTTCCTCACAGATTTAAAACAGAAGGTTAAAGAATTCTACCTGCTGCTACCACATACCTCTCAAGTTTCTCCACTTGCTTCGCATAGTGTATAAAGAACACCTTGGATGACTACCAGTCGGTGTACGAACAAGGATGTTCAATGTCCATATAATTAAAGAAATTTTATGGAAGAGGCAACGTTCCTCTGATCATGACTAACGGGTGTACTGTCTGGATCCATTTTGCGAAAAATACGGGTGATTTTTACCCTTAGTTATAGATAACTTTGAACCCAGGGTTTCTCTTCTGAACAGTTGTCCTCCCATAAAGTCTGAAGTTCTATAAACATAGACCTTTAGGCACTCCACTGGAAATAGAGATGTATCTTCCTTCAGAGGGCAGATACTCAAGGGTCCCCACCTGTGGTGGGTACCTTGTTCCTGGTAAGAAACAATGGGTCTGGAAATAGATTCAGTTCTCCCTCCAAGAACTAGACGTGGCCTTCCTCTCTAGAGAGAGCCACTATTTCACTAACTCTGGCCCCCAAAGCGAGTATAAGCAGAAATATTACTTTAAATTCAAAACCTTCTAAGCGCATTCCTCAATTTTCATTATTTATATACAATGAAGGATCATATCTAATGACCATGCAAAGGGTCTTTGGAGGCACTGAAGGGCTAAGCCTAGCATGGGCCTTCGTAGTTCATTAAGAACGTCGTTAGAAAGGTTCACCTGTAAGGCATATGGTATCTGACTTGTCATGGCAGGCTTAAACAATAAAATTGTGTTGGCTTCTAAACCTTGTTCATGAAGGTGAATGAAGAATGATAAATAGGAATCCGTCGAGATTTCTTTTGGTTTCTTTGCCTTGACAAAGGATATTTGTTTCTTCCCTGAAGCCTCATAATGTCTTCTGTTTTGCTCCAAAGTCTAAACTGACTTTTAACACCGAATCTTTTTCTTATCGCTAGGGAGAGAAAATCATGAGATGTAGGTTCCGTATTTTCTGTTATGAAGGGAAGACAGTCGACTTCTGTACTCGCTGAGACAGGGATGGATCCGGTAGCATTACGAATTTGAGTGGTAGTTCCAATACCAGAGGGAACCACACACTATTTGGCCACTTGTGGGCCACTAATGCTGCTTTCCCTTTGAAGGATCTCAGCTTATCGAGGACCTTTAAAAGGAGGTTGTGCGGAGGGAACAGATAAATACTGGACCATCTGTTCCAGTCCAGGGACATAGCGTCCACTACCTCTGCTAACGGATTATCATATGGGGACACGTAACGATCTATTTTCTTGTTGACTTACGTCGCAAAGAGGTCTATCTGCAGCTGCGGGACTTGACTCAAGATGAAGGAGAATGATCCTGCATCAAGGGACCATTCTGACTCTATAGGTGTAAACCTGGATAGAGCGTCCTCTGTCACATTGTGGAACCCTTGAATGTGAACTGCTAACAGGTGTCATTTCTTCCTTTCCACCAAATGGAATATGGCCAACATCACTTGGTTGATTTGAGGTGACCTCGACATTTGTCGATTCAGGCATCTCACTATCACCTAGCTGTCTAGAACCAGTCTTATGTGGGTGGAGTGGCAAGGAGATACTTTCTTTAGTGTCAGAAGTACTGCCATGGCTTCTAGAAACTTGATGTGCAAGGACTTGAAAAGATTGGACCAAGCTCCTTGGACTCTCATCTGATGAGAGTGACCTTCCCAGCCTTCCTTTGAAGCGTCTGTGTGAATAGTTACTGACGGGGGAGGGTGTTGAAGAAGTGTTGATTTCTTCAATTTCTTGGCATTGGACCATGGTTTGAGAAGAGTTTGCAGTCAAGTCGGTAGTGGTCTTATTAGATCTCTTCGCGCGTTTCATGCATATTTTCTCCAGACTCCTGTTGCATCCTTTAGCTGTGCTCTTAGCACTGGATCCGTTAGCGAAGCAAACTGTAGAGAGCCCAGCACTCTCTCCTGTTCGTGTCTTAATATCCATTTGGATTTCAATAGTCTCTTGACAGATCCTGCTATTTCTTTCCTCTTCTTACCAGGAATGGAAAGTCGATGTGACTCCAAATTCCAGCGGATTCCCAACCACTTAAATTTTTGAGCTGGAGGAAGTCGAGACTTTTTTATCTTGATCTTGAATCCCAGATGTTCCAGGAACTGGATCACTATCTTAGAAGCTTGCATGCATTCTGTCCTGGATGCTGCCCACACCAGCCAGTCGTCCAAGTAGGCTACTTGATGGACGGCTGCGTTCGCGAGCATCGTGAAAATCCTTGGGGCTATGTTTAGCCCGAAAGGCATGGCTCTGCAGGCATAAAGTTTTTTATGTAACTTGAAGCCTAGGTAGGAGGAGAGGTGAGGATTAATTGGAACGTGCCAATAAGCGTCAGACATGTCTATAGAGACAGTGTATGCCCTTTTGGGCAGCAGGGTCCTTATGTGTTGAAGCGTGAGCATTCTGAACTTGTAGTTCACTATGAACTTGTTGAGTGGCGACAAGTCTAGAATGACTCTGAGTTTTTTTAGTCTTTCTTAGGAACACAAAACTGCCTTTCTTTGGAATTTTATGGATTTAACTTTCCGGATTACTCTTTTTTGTAAGAGCTCTTGGACATATTCTTTCAGAACGGGGGTTGAGTGTTAGAAGAATTGAGGAAATTGAGGTGGAGGACTGCTTCATCTCCAACCTAGTCCACTCTTTATTAGGCTGTGGTCCCAGTGATCGAAGGTCCAGCGATCCCTAAATAGCTGTTGTCTCCCTCCTACTGGAAGTATCTCACTTCTGCTGTTGTGGACCTAAGGCTTTGCCCCATTGACCGCGTCCTCCCCTGGATCCACTTCATCTTGAAGGGCGTCTAGAAGAACCTCTGGCTGTTCCTCTAGTTTTCGAACAAAAGGAAGAAGTCTGCCTTTCGAAGGCTGGGTTAAAAACTGGCGACTGTGTCGCCACTTGTTGAGGTACCAGCTGGTACTTGGTTGGAGGTTGTGCCACTATCTAAGGCACTGCGGTCACAGGAAGTTGTTGTTGTTGTTGCTGTCGGTAGGGTTTAGCCAGCCTAGAGGATGGCCTAGGCCCCTTTGTCTTCTTCTTGGGTTGGGGACCCTCATCCGGAGAAGACTTTCTCTTAAGATCTAAGCCCCCCTTTTTGAGAAGGTTCCTATTCTCTGTGGTGGCCTTGTCTACTACCTCATTAACCACTTCGTTGGGAAAGAGGTCTTTACCCCGGATATGAGAGGAGATCAGTTTCCTCGGTTCGTGCCTCACCGCAGCCGAGGCGAACACGAACTCTCTACAAGCTCTCTTAGCTTTAATAAAGCTACAGAGATCCTTCGTAACTGTGGCCAGATGGGTTTTGGCCACTACCATGAACATATCCTGGTTCTTGGGGTCACTTCCCATCGTTTCTAATGTCGTTTGCAACGACATCGATGCGGCAAGTCTTTCCTTCGTCTCTTGCTCTCTATGCAAGAGAAACTCCGACAGTTTTGGAAGTTACTCACCAAATTGACATTCAGCGATATCAGCTTCCAGCTTCCCAACTAAGAAGGTAAGGTGTACTTCCTTCCAGTTTTCTTGGTCCAAGGGCAAGGTCAGAGATAACGGCTTGCACTCCTCCAAGGAGGGGCATGGTTTCCCTGACTACACCGCCTTTAAGGCGGCTTTATATCCCTTTTCGATGAAGGGAAAGGCTCTGGTAGGAGAGGCCCGAAAGGAGGGAAGCTTCTTACTCAAGGCTGGCACCTATGAGATAGTGAAGCCACTCTCTTTCATCGAGCTCGCTAGTAACTCCTTAGCTTTACTATGATAAAAAACTATGACCTTCTTCGGTTCCGTCTCCTCCTTTTAGGCTGGCTTCTTCCTAATACGGACATATCAGTCCAGATAAGAATCTTTTTTGGGCCAAAATTCCACCTCTTCCTGGGGGTTTGCTCCCAACTTTTCTGAAATCACGATCTTTCCGGTTGTCACTGGCAGGTGTTCGGCATACCTCCAAAGATTGGTGTCCGAGCACAAAGGGAGATCCTTCAGGTAGAGCCGCATCTAGGGCCCACGTAATGCTGCAAGTCTGCTTATCTCCAGTTTCATTGCAGCTTCCTTCTGCTTCCTTCTTATCATTCTTCCTTTGAATTTGCTGGATCATCTCAACAACTGAAGAAAGAGTCCTTCCCAGTTCATCTGGGATAGCAGACGATGTAGAGGGAACAGGTTCTGGGTCAGGAACCGATGAAACCGACACCTTGTCGATTTCTTCCTCTTCTATTTCTGGAGCCTGGGATAGCTCCTCCTCCTGACCTTCTCCCATAAGGTCCTTCTCAGTAGAATCCAACACCTCCGATATCTTATCGTCCAATTGGATGTCTTGAAGGGCGGCCGAGACTTCAGAATCTACTGGATTTTGGGCAGTTGGTATCTCCACCTGAGGCTGGGGGATGATTGCATCAGCCGATGTTTTAGGGAAAAGGTAGGCCCTCATCTTTTCATTTGGAAGGTAGGGTCCTGAGGTGTTTTTCTGAAAATCCCTCACCCAGGTTCGTAACTTTTCCCTGGCAGCATCTCTTAACATCATCGACTTAGGGTCGTCAAAAGCCTCGGTAATCAGGTTAGAGCATACAGTACAAACCTGAGGGTCCCAATACCGGAGATAACCTCTGGAGGCTGCGCATGCTGAGTGCCTCCTATAAAGCTGATGTCCATGGAAGTTCTTACTGCTGACATTACAGAACACTTCAGATGGTCCTCCTGTAAAGAGAAGAAAAATCCATGAGTATCAAGTGAAGGCCCTTCACTTATATTAAAACATGTAGCTTATATAGAAAAGCTATAAAAGAAAGAAAGAAAGACACATACTTGTATTTCCTGTCCAGCTAATTGCTGTAACCTCCCAAGATATTAAAACTAAGGTTAATTCTATTATAGAATACCTTATGTAATTTCCTAAACGGAAATTTAAGGTGTAGTTAACTCTTTGAAATAAAGTTTTAATATGAGGGATAAAATGAATACAGAAAGAACTCACTTTCTATATATTGTGCGGTCTCAACAAAAGGCTGTACAAGATAACATTAAGTATATATATATATATATACACACACACACACACACACACACACACACATATATATATATATATATATATATATATATATATATATATATATATATATATATATATATATATATATATATATATCCCCTGTATTCAATAATCAAAACATCTTCTGGCTGGGCGGAGATTCAAACCTATGCCTCTTATCTGAAAACATGCCTCTGTGGAGTCGTCTCAGGTATAGGTTCGAATCTCTTCTCAACCAGAGGCTATTACCATAAATGAATTCCAGTGGATATACATTCCCAAAGGTAGAATTAAATATTAAATGCCATTGTGGTTGATGTTTACACACACGTATATATATATATATATATATATATATATATATATATATATATATATATATATATATATATATATATATATATATATATATATATATATATATATATATACATATACACACACACACACACACACACACACACATATATATATATATATATATATATATATATATATATATATATATATATATATATATATATATATATATATATA
>NC_090741.1:87880960-87885960 GCF_036898095.1 Palaemon carinicauda | reverse complement strand
CTCTTCCGGACATTGCTCCTATCTCTCTTGGATTTTTTTTTGGGGGAAGCTTACATACTCATATATAGGTGTAGTTAATTATGATAGGCAATCGTCATTTTCAAATATGGTTTGTTTTTCATATTCTGCACCCTGACTGATTTCCTTGAAATCGCCCACTTCTGTCAAACTATATAGGCTTCTAAAACAAGTTTTCTAATGCAATTTGGTTTCCTGATGTTGCGCCATAATGAAAGTCTGTCATGAGATGACCCATGAAAACATTTTCCAGTGATAAAAATTCCCCTGAGGCTCAGTTTGTCAAATGCTGTCGACAGTAATTAGGGTGATCACATCTTTGAACAAATACTAACCGATTTCATTATTTCTGCATACACTCTTCATTAAGGCATGGTTTGTCCCCAAAGTGCTGGCGACAGTATTTAGGGTGATGACATTTTTCTTTTACCAAATACTAGCTGATCTTCTCGCTTCAGATACTTTTCATTGAGGCTCGGTTTATCCCCAAAGTCCTAACAACAATAATTAAGGTAATGACATCTTTGACCAAACACTAGTTGAATTTTTCCCAGCTGTAGACGCTCACGAAAAAGAGATACGGTTATTCTAATTTGATATGTTCCATAAATATTACCTATGACACATACACCTAATCAGAATGCTTCCCAAAAGAGTGTTCAACACCCTGAGCACATAACACTTTCCTTTTAGCAAAGTTAGAAGAGACTCTTTAGCTATGATAAGCAGCTCTTGTAGAAGAAGGACACTCCAAAATCAAATCATAGTTTTTTACTTTTGGTAAGTGCCATAGCCGGTGTACCGTAATATTTTACTGTTTTGGGTTAGTTCTTTTGCATAAGGTTACAATCAGGCACTACACTAAATTATCTTATTTCTCTTCTAGTTTTTTTTTCAGCTATTATATTTTTATTTTATAAATGAAATTTTTTCTTCAGAGTTATTACTGTCCCTGATATATATTTATTTTTTTATTTTTTCATGATTTATTTTATAGATTATTTACTTCGTTATTTCATTTCCTCATTATGTTATTTTCCCTTTTTGAGCTTTGGGCTTATAGCATCATGCATCTCCAACTAGGGTTATAGTTTAGCCAGTAATAACATATATATATATATATATATATATATATATATATATATATATATATATATATATATATATATATATATACAAATTTAAATATGTATATATATATATATATATATATATATATATATATATATATATATATATATATATACATATATATCAATATAAAATGAGTGTGTATGTACGCTGGTATATCAGAATATATCATACCTCAGACTCCATAGCAACGGTAAACACTAGTTAATTTAGCATTCATTCCAAATTGAATGACCTTTTCATCGGACATGTTTTTCCAATGATTAAAAGTGACGACCATCCGCCATTGTTGTGGTTAACAAAGCCAGTTATTTATCCCCTGGTCTATATTCAAATAATTTCGAGATATGAATGATGAATGTCAAAATTCAACTCTCTCTCTCGTACTCTCTCTACACGTGCGAATATATACAGCATATACAGTATATATATATATATATATATATATATATATATATATATATATATATATATATATATATATATATATATATATATATATATATATATATATATATATATATATATATATATATAAGTGTGTGTGTGTGTGTGTATGATTGTGTGTGTCTATGTGTATTTAGTATATCTGTGATGTAATGTGTAAAGAATACCCCAGACTATTCGGTGTATGTGTATTAAAATGAAAAAAAATGAGCCGTACCTAGAGGGATGAAGTGAAGTACTGTCAAAGGACCCATTAATTTTCCAGCTGTATTATCTCAACGGGCAGTTGTTCCCTCAGCCAACCTACTTCCTATAAGACATGGAATTCAGTCAGCCTATTGTGTGAGGTTATATCTGTTATATGACGTGACATCCTGTTAGTGTGATGTGATGTGGGATTTAGCTTATAGGTTTTGTGTTGTGACATATACTTCTTGCTCAGTGTTCTAACATTGACCTCATCTGTTAAAAGATATGTCATTCAATTCGTTTGGTATCTCGTAAATTTCTGTATTTTCTGTTATGTGAGGTGATGTTTATTTCGCATAATATTATGTTATGTGATATTTAGTTCATCTGTTTGATTACACTCTGTTCATGCGACATGACATTCTATTTTTATTTTATGTTTTATGATAATCAGTTTTTTATTATATAACGTGAAATACAGTCCATCTGCCATGTGATATAACAATGTTCCTTTAACATGAAATCACTATACTTCTTGATATCCAGTCCCATCTGAAATAGAAAAGGAAGTAGAAATAAACAATTACAAACCAGAAAATCAGGATAAAAAAGTAATTAAATATTAAAAAAAAATATAAGTAATCAACTTCAAGGTAATGAAACTCCCTCTAAACCCCCCTCCCCCCCCCCCCCACCACCACCACCCTTCCTCTCAAACTCCCGACCTTATATGACCTCTCAACCGCTTCATCACATATTCACAGGAATTAAATTGCAGTTATTGACAATTTACCCATTAATGGTTTGCCGAGATTCGTTTGTGAAGAATTTAAGGCAATCACTTTTTGCGTTCAAATTTCAGGTTTCTCTCTCTCTCTCTCTCTCTCTCTCTCTCTCCTCTCTCTCTCTCTCTCTCTCTCTCCTCTCTCTCTCTCTCTCTCTCTTAATATTTTTGCCCATCATACCAGCTCATTAGAAATCGATCTATAATTTTAGTAACAACAACGGACTGCTGAAGTACAATTCGTGTCAGGTGTTCTTATCTATATTTTATTCGCAGTGACATTTCTCTGAAGTGTCAGTACAAACTACAAAGACCCTGAATTATCGAAGCAGCATTATTGCGCTTGATACCTTCTGTATCTGGAAACCAATTTTTTAGTAACCTGGAAATTATCATAACAAATCATGTTATTTTGACGACATTTTTAGCTATGGTATGCGTCTCTTCTAGGAGAAGGACTCTCCCAAATCAAACCATTGTACTCTAGTCTTGGGTAATGCCATATTCTCTGTACCATGGTTTTCCACTTTTCTTGGTTTAGAGTTCTCTTGCTTGAGGGTACACGCGGGCACATTATTCTATCTTGTTTCTCTTCCTCTTGTTTTTTTTTTTAGATATTTTATAGTTTATATAGGAGATATTTATTTTAATGTTACTCTTCTTAAAACATCTTACCTTACCCTGTTTCCTTTCCTCACTGGGCTATTTTCCTTTTTAGAGACCCTGGGCTTATAGCATTCTGTTTTTCCAACTATGCTTGTATTTTCAGCAAGTAATAATAATAATAATAATAATAATAATAATAATAATTATAATAATAATAATAATAATAATAATAATAATAATAATAATAATAATAATATATCAGGGCTGTTTTAAATTACTTTTTCCTCCAAAAATAAAATATCATGCTTCAGAAAAATTAAATAATTTGATTTAGTTATGCCAACATTGAGAGCTTATTTGCTTAGTTAGTACACAGACTATTGACTCTAGGACCAATATACTTCATAACACTACACACACAAAAAAAAAAAAAATCAGGAATCAATGAGCTTAGATGTCAGGATGCGAGAAAAAGTCAAATCATTCAATCAATCTACACAATAAAGGATGGTTTTGTCTGTAGCATATGGCAGAGCTTAATTGTTCTTTGTAATGCATTAAATGGATATTGGATAAGGATGATCCACTGAAAACATTCTTGAGGTAAACGAATCGACTTCGATGGTTCTCAAAGGAAAGCAAGTTGCAGGGGAGGAAAGAGTTCCCATTGCAAACGCTGAAGTTATTTGGAATTCAAATAATCATCCCTGGAAACTTCTATTGTTGACTTATGATTCTTCTTTTTAAGAGAGAGAGAGAGAGAGAGAGAGAGAGAGAGGAGAGAGAGAGAGAGAGAGAGAGAGAGAGAGAGAGAGAGAGAGAGAGAGAGTAAGAATTGGGCTTCCGTCTTCGAATTTATGATGGAAGACGACGTCGGAGCAGATATTGCCTTGATGTCTCACTCGTAAATTTCAAGGAGACGATATATGCAGCGTTCCAGAGAAGATAAGTCAGACCAATAACAAAAGAAAATCGTATCATAAGTTTGCTTTTGAACTCTGTCCAATTGAATCTCCATCTCTCGTTTGTCCGGCCAAGTTAGAATTTTGACCAAATCCACTTTCATTCAAACTTCTAAGAGTTATGTGTTTTGGAAAACTAGTCGCATCTGTAAAGGCTTTTAAAGGAGGTTTTAGTTCTGTATATATATATATATATATATATATATATATATATATATATATATATATATATATATATATATATATATATATATATATATATATATATATATTATATATATATATATATATATATTTAGAAAATTCCGGCCATTATGCAAAAAGACCAAATTCGTGGTCAGTTTGCAAAATGATTTAAATACCTCGACATTGTGTAAAAGGTCCAGGATTTTGGTCCAATTATAAAATCATATCGGCACGCTATTCAATTATTCTAATCTAGCTTACCCTATGTAGTGGAAATAAAGAATTCATAACATTCGATTTATAACTAATCTTTTACGAGGAAATACTAACTATACCAGAAACCTTAATCTCACATTTAAATCTATTATTTACCCCATTACTTCTAAGATACTAACGCTAGGACACACACACCTCTTTCCTCTCCGCACTTTACGACTGAATTCTGATCTTACTCAAGCAGGATGGTGTTGCACCTGTAAAGGAGTCATTGGCTTGGAAATCCTGCAGAGATAGACCGCTGAGTGAGTCTTCCTGCCTGTGCGTTTACAAGGCTTAATTACGGATTCGATTATACACGAAATGTATTCTTGGAAATTAATAAGATGTGGGAGGAGTTGCATGATTTTTATTGTTTCTCTTTTCTTCTTCTCTTCTTCTTCTTCTTCTTCTTCTTCTTC
>NC_090741.1:87865960-87868460 GCF_036898095.1 Palaemon carinicauda | reverse complement strand
TATTATTATCACTTTTGTTATTATTATTATTATTATTATTATTATTATTATTATTATTATTATTATTATTACCATCAAGGATCAAACCTTAGATACCATTAATATGATCTGCTCTCAGATAAGAACTGAGAGAGAGAGAGAGAGAGAGAGAGAGAGAGAGAGAGAGAGAGAGAGAGAGAGAGAGAGAGAGAGAGAGAGAGAGAGAGAGAGAGAGAGTCATGTAATCAAATATAATTTTCCTGATTCATAATTCCTAGTTTAATTCAAAATGGTTGTTGACTCAGTTCAAAATAATATTTTACCGTTATCTCTCACTCTCTCTCTCTCTCTCTCTCTCTCTCTCTCTCTCTCTCTCTCTCTCTCTCTCTCTCTCTCCATTGCTTGAATTAATTTTCCGTTAACCTGATCTTCCTCTGTTCCTTCATGCGAATTTCTCTCTCTCTCTCTCTCTCTCTCTCTCTCTCTCTCTCTCTCTCTCTCTCTCTCTCTCTCTCTCTCTCTCTCTCACACTATATTAGCTTAATTGTGACTTTTGTTTAGATTTATTCGCTGCAAAATATGTGACATTGATTTTCCAGCAACGCCAATTTCCTAATCCAAGCAAAATGGTTCCTTTTCTAATCAACACATTCATTGCTGATGACTAATTAATCTCTTGCAATTAAAAGTTCCCTTTCCTCTACAAGAATCTCTGTACCGTCATCCTCTCCATTACCATTATTCAAAAGACAATATTTTTGTACAATCGATTCTATGGGAGAACAATCTTCATTATCAATTTTATTGGTGATAATCAGTGCTTTGCTTCTATCTAGGGTATTCTGCTTGGAGCTTAATATCTTTATATGAACACATTTTTCTGAACTCCTTTAAAATAAGAGTAATTATACGTTTAATTAATATAGAAGAATTCAAAAGACATTTTGTATGAAAAAAAAGTAAAGTTAAGACTTGTCTGCAGTCTTTTTTAGTAACACCATTTGTTACAACTCCATCGATCATGAAGGTGATTATGAAGACAATTGTTCTGAAGTGCCTGATCGTTGGAGCGGGATACCTAAGCAACACTGTGCGAGGTCTTATCCCGGATGGGTGACCTTTCAAGAAAAGCCAGGTGCCACTGGTGGCCAATCCCTCCAACATCAAGTTAACATGGCCGAAATAGGTTATGAATATGAATTTGTGGGTTACATACGAGGAAAATATGTATGATTCTTATATTTTGGAATGAAATGACGGTGGATGTGTTGGCATTAAAGTTTACATAAATACAAAACGATTGAGCGTGTACACACAGGAATTTATGTATATATATATATATTATATATATATATATATATATATATATATATATATATATATATATATATATATATATATATATATATATGTATATATATATTTATATATATATATATATATATATATATATATATATATATATATATATATATATATATATATATATATATATATATATATATATATATATGTGTGTGTGTGTGTGTGTGTGTGTGTGTGTGTGTGCCTGTGTATATATGAATATATATATATATATATATATATATATATATATATATATATATATATATATATACGTGTGTGTGTTAGGTGTATATCAGTATGTATACATACATACACACAAATATATATATATATATATATATATATATATATATATATATATATATATATATATATATATAAAATATATATATATAATATATATATATATATATATATATATATATATATATATATATATATATCTCATAAATGATGAGAGATAGCTGATTATAATATGAGGCAAGTCTGCAGAACTGTCCGAATTTAATATATATTGTCATATATCATCCTTTAAGAAATGACAGGAACGTCCCCTGATCGGGGTTTTTAACTTAAGTCTGAAGGATTAACTTGAGTCCTGGACAAAAATGACTTCTAAGAAGGGCTAGAAACACGTTCTCTGAGTCAAAATGGGGGTTTTTGAGGACGGTGAGTTCAATGGTGACATTTTCAACACCACCTGGGGTCATCTTCATCATCTTCAAGGTCAAAAGGTCTTATTTCAAGGTCAAAATATTAATTTGTTGTCATTTTTACTCGTTTTATTTCTTATTTTAGTGTTTCCTTGTTTTAGGGCTTGTTTGGAATGTTTGAGTAATACAATATTTGACAATAAATATTAAATTTGGACAGAACTACAGACTTGCCTCCCATTATAATCAGCCATCCCTCGCCATCTATGAGTTACACACAAAAACGAGTAAAAATGACATAAATTAATTATTTTGACCTTGAAATAAGACCTTTTGACCTTGAAGATGATGAAGATGACCCCAGGTGATGCTGAAAATGTCACTATTGAACTCACCGTCCTCAAAAACCCTCATTTTGACTCAGAGAACGTGTTTCTAGCCCTTCTTAGAAGTCATTTTTGTCCAGGACTCAAGTTAATCCTTCAGACTTAAGTTAAAAACCCCGATCAGGGGACGTTCCA
>NC_090741.1:87859406-87861906 GCF_036898095.1 Palaemon carinicauda | reverse complement strand
ATATTTATATATGTATATATATATATATATATATATATTTATATATATATATATATTTTCCTGTCAAACAAAAGTTTTGGAGGAAGATATGACAGCGAAAAATAAAAAACAGAAATTCGAAAGAATTCCATAGCTTTATAATTGATATAAATAACTAAACATTGAACTAAATAGAGATGAGACGAATTTAGTGTTGTTTTTTAACAACAACAACAATAACAACAACAATAACAACAACAACAATAACAACAACAACAATAATAATAAAATAATAATAATAATCAGATAATAATAACAACAACAATAATAATAATAATAATAATAATAATAATAGGAATAATAATAAAAATAATAATAATAATAATAATAATAATAATAATAATAATAATAATGACTTGTTTTCTGTATCATATATAAATTTAAAATTCAGGTGTGATACAAAATGGCTTGATTCTGGTTGTGCTGACTAAAAAAAAAGATATCTATTCAACTACATTATTACCTCGGTTTACGAGTTTAATTAGTTCTGGGAGTGAGCTCGCAACCTAAAATTCTCGTTATAAAAAACAATTTTTTTCCATGAGAAATGCGGGAAATTCACATGATTCATTACACATGTTCATAAAAACATTCATACATTCATTTCTAAATGTTTGTAATTGAAATTATCGAACAATTTGTAACTACTAACATCAGAGCTGAATAACAATCGAAAATTGAAAAATAGAAATATTGACAAATATACTCGTACTTTAACTTTGAAGAGTTTCTGGTGTAAGGGAGACTGACGTGGAGGAAGAGGAGAAGGAGGAGGGGACAGTTACTGTTTCTAGGAAGAATCTCCCTCCATGAAAATTTTAGTAAAATATAGCAAGTTGTCTGTCTCTCTTGAACGTCATTCGCTACCACTAACTGAATAGCTTAATTAACACTTTCAGGAAACTTTGTCGTATTTTGTTTACACTCTTACTTTTAACTTTCAACACTCACAATGAACCTATATAAGAACATCTATTCTAACTCTTTCTTTAAAATGACATGAGAATGAGACATCTCATTATTGGTTCGTAGATTCATTGCTCACATGGAATGAACAAAGTTCTCTCCTCAAATTAGTGACCCAATTGTTGTTTTCGAAATGAAATCGAATAAAACCTCTCCAATATCGTTTAAAAGTAGTTATTCTATTTTAGGCCTATTCATACCATTTTCATTGGTTGGGGAAAATCTAGTAACTTCAACTTTATCAAATGAAGCGAAACGTGTCTGGCTTAATCTTAAAGGAAACTTTATAGTAATAGTAAAAACGATGAAAGACGATATAGGATGAAAACATGAAAGCAGGAAAGGAAATCCAGAGTTTTGCATTAGCAAAAACATGATCGTTGATATAATCATATTCCCATTTTGACGTTGTACACATTGATCTAAAAGTACCTATGAAACTTTATCGGTGTATATGACGATATTCAAATGTAAAGGGAGTTTATACATCAAATAATCGTTCCAATATTTAGATATCGATGAATTTTGTTATCTATATAACCAAATGGTGGTTTAATAGAAACGGAAATATGTTTTTCGGATTCCCTAAATTTTGCAGTTCTATATTCTATGATACATATTTTTTGTCAATATATTTATATGATGTTCACTTGTGTAAAAGAATAGTAAATGATTATATTATACAATGATTCCTTAATCCATATGAATTTATTTCTAAGTATGAACAATAAAAACTATAAACTGAAAGAATTGTATTTAAGAAATGACGGTGAAATACTTTATTTTTGCCTTTATTTCCAGATATAAACTCTGGCAACGCCCCCTACTTCCGCCTTTGAATAAAAAGAAGGAAGTAATGCTATTGTTGGTCCTTTGTTTTGCAATGCATAAGTGTTTCCCCTTTTCTCAAGGATTTTGTTTGTAGATCCATTTGCAACTTGACCATTTTTTTCAAAATCTGACACAACTCAAATATTTCGAGGAATTGGGTTTTTGAGTTTTGTTTTGTCTCGACACGCTCCCTCAGAATCCTTATCAGCATTTGAGTTCAGTTCATACTTGCTTTTACCGACTACTCACATCTTCCTTTGTTCGCATTTGTATTCTATTATATATGGAATTTAAGCTGATGGAATTATATGTAATGTTGATGCATATATGTATATATTTACATACACACACACACACACACACACATATATATATATATATATATATGTACATATATATATATATATATATGTATATATATATATATATATATATGTGTGTGTGTGTATGTATATATATGTATATATATATATATATATATGTATATATATATATATATATATATATCCCCTGAAAAAGTATCAGGAAACTAATTACGACTTAATCTTATATTTTCTATTTCATTTCCTTGTGATTAATTTTTTCCATTTAAGTATCACGTCTTCCTGCGATTTTTACTCGAGTATATAAACGCACGCGCAGACTTATTTATATATATATATAT
>NC_090741.1:87841906-87854406 GCF_036898095.1 Palaemon carinicauda | reverse complement strand
GAACATTACGGATGCAAGATAAGCTTCTAGAAGTCTCAACTTTCTCCAGCTCAAGGGTTTTGATGGTTAAAAAAACCATCAAAGCCCTCAGTCACATCAACTTTCGTCTCCTCTGGAAATCTGAAAGGTGCTCGCGAGGGTCTGTCAAGAGACTCGGGTATTCAGTCAGATTTCCAAAACGCCAACAGAAAAAAGCGCTAAACTTTCCCCAGTTCACTATTGTGATAGGCCTGCTGTTAAGGGCACACCGGAAAGATGCGTTAAGAGGTTGGAGAAAACACACTTCAAACCCTTGAAGAGATAAAAAAAGACTGAGATCGGTCCCTCTTTAATCGCTTCTCTAACAGAAATTAGAGCACGAAAGTCCCAAGACTCTACTGGTCCTTTCATGGGTGGGGAAGCCCCCTCCACACAGATCAGACTCCCTACGACCTGATCTGGGACACCGAAGCGATAATAAGACGTCACAATCAAACGTCTCATACAGTCTTGGTGAAGTTACCCATCCCTCTCTTAAAGGGATGGCACCTACCAGCAGTTCATTTACAACTGATCCACAATGTGACGGTGGATACTCTATTTCGATCCAAACCGATAAATTTGGAATGGTCCATGGGCGCAGACGTATTCCCTCCCAGATGGGGACAAGTCCCGGAACTGCAATTCGACCTCTTCATCACAAACGAGGATCCTCTAGTGGGCCTGATAGACTAGATGAGGCTAGTCCTAGCTCTGATCCTAGCTATATTTCAGAAGGCTCAGAAATTAACTGCCTTCGTTTTATCACAGAGAATACAAACCCTTCATTTCATGATTTTCTCGCTCTAACGGTTACAAAAAGGTTTGGGATCTCAAAAGGCAATATAGAATTCTTAGAAGAATACAAGGCCAAGTCAACTAGAAGGCAATATGAGTCTTCCCGGAAAAAGTGGGTTGCGTTTGTCAAAGCAAAAGGACCGAAACAAATTTCAATGAACTTCTGTCTGTCCTTCTTTGTCCACCTTCATAGCCAAGGTCTGGCGGCCAATATGATAAATACGTGCAAGTCAGCCTTGACTAGACCCTCTCCTATATTCCTTTAAAGTGGATCTGGCGAATGAAACCCTTAATAAGATTCCGAAGGCATGTGCTAGGCTTAAGCCCGCAGTACCACCAAAGCCCATCTCTTGGTCTTTGGACAAGGTCTTACATTATGCCTCATCTGTGAACAATGAAGATTGTTCTCTTAAGGATCTAACCCAAAAGGTTATTTTTCGGTTCGCTATCTCCTGCGGCGCTAGAGTTAGTGAAATAGTGGCCCTATCCAGAGATGAGGGTCACATTCCGTTCACGGAAGTGGGAGAACTGAATCTATTTCCTGATCCTTCCTTTCTCGCTGAAAACGAGCTACCCACTAAGAGGTGGAGTCCCTGGAGAATCTGCCCTCTGAAGGAAGATATCTCTCTATGTCTTGTAGAGTGTCTGAAGGTCTATCTTCGTAGAACTTCACGCTTCAGGGGAGGACAGCTCTTTAAAGGAGAAACCTCTGGATCAAATTTATACCTAAAACAACTAAGGGCGAAGTTCACCTACTTTATTCGTAGAGCAGATCCGTAGAGTACTCCCGCAGGTCATGATCCGAAAAAGATTGCTTCATCACTGAACTTTTTTCATTATATGGACTTTGAGCACCTTCGTTCATACACTGGATGGAAATCATCCAGAGTGTTTTGCAAACACTATGCAAAACAAGTGCATGAACTGAAACACTTCATAGGGCGGCAGATAGTGTATTATAACCTACCCCCTAATTACTGTGGTAAACAGTTAATGGTTTGGGACCCTCACATGTCCCCGCACAAGTAACAGATGAGAATCATCCAGAGCATTCTACATACACTATGCTAGACAAATCCATGATCTGAAGCAATATGTGGTGACGCCAGGTAGAATATATAACCTGCCGTCTGATTCTACGAAGAACAGCTAATTGACTGGGACTATCAATTAAAGGGAGAAGAGGTCATCCTTCTTAGGTGTGACTTCTTTTGATTAAGTGTTACCATGATAACACTAGCTCTGTTCAAAATCCCAGGTTTGGAATTATACAGATAGCATTCAAAACCGAAGTCATAAGAGTAATTATTGCGGTTTAATCTGCATGAACGTTAATACAGTGTGTATATATATTATATATATATATATACGTATGTCTGTGTTTCTCGAAATCAAGATTCGGTAAAAGAAAATATATTCTCTATCCAGACAGATAATAGTCAAGAGCATTCCTAAGGGGAAATATATATCAATCAAAACTGTTCGTGAACATTCATAAAATACATAAAAAACTATTAAAGAATACATGAAATATACACGTTGAATATCTGCTTATTCAACAATAGACTTCAGAAATTCACAGCGATTATACAGAGGTCTTAACAGTTCGCTTCTTTAAAGTGATTCTAACAAAATCGGTCTAGACTTAGACAGTCATATTAATACTTGAGGAATTCAAACACAGCCAAATTATCATCGAGATCAGAGATGTACAAGAGGTATCAGTAGCCAAATGGAAACTTAACTTTACATACGAGTTCCTGAACACGTTGTGGGTATTAGGTTGATTGCCTAGAGGTGTTTCCCAAATGCAAAACTGGCCTTGGGTACGTATTTTACGGTTGTGTCACGTGATACACCACAAAACCTCGTCCCCAAAATGCTCTCGTAAAAAAAGAACTTTCCGTTCGCATAATATCAAAGGAGGTTACTCGAATTATTCCTATTCACTTAATAAAAATACTTTTAAAAGAGAAACTGCTATTTACTAAGATTAAACATAATTTCTTAATAGAGATTCTTAAAGGACGTCCCTTCCTTTCTAACTTCCATGTATGCATGATTCTATTAATTCTAAAACCTTCTTAATTTCCTACATTGCATTAGATTTTTCCCGCACCATAGTAAAAGTACATCGCATTTCATCTGTAAGCGTTGTAGTAGAGTCACTAGAGTCACATTTCATTTACGTAATTGATATCTATATGAATGAATTACATAACAATAATTTAAGGACAATAATAAATATAAATACTACTTCTAAATTGGTATCACCGAAATTATTTCTAACACTACCAACCATTAGCAAAAATCATACGAGGAGTTCTATAATTTGCAAAACAGTGTTTTACCATACTTCCTAACACACCAGTGACACAAGTTAATAGTTTTTTTTTTTATTTATTTATTGTGAAAACATAATGAAAATCAAACGACTCAGAGATATCATGGGTAATAGATATGTTAGAATCTAAATTGGATTTGTGTTGTGGGCAAGGAACAGTACCTGCTAAGGTTACTATTTATCTACTGTATTTCAAGTATTTAGGGTCAAAATTCCTTCACAGCTTCTCTATCATGATTCTCAATACTCTTCTCTTACTAGAGAGATTCGTGGTTTGATCCAAAATTGTACAAACAATCTTTTTATGTTCAACTTCTTATTTTGTGTCAATTTCAATGATAATACACTTTCGTTATCGTTCCTATTTTTATGTTCTTAGGAAAAGAAATTAGCTTTGTAGAGGCAAACAACGGAGAAGGGGTGAGCGTATGGCGTGCTTCTCTCTCTCTCTCTCTCTCTCTCTCTCTCTCTCTCTCTCTCACACACATGAGACAGCCCACCACTAGTGAATAATTTTGCCAGTATCCTCTATACCGCTGGTTCCTTAAATAACATCAAATGTGCAAGCGTTGACATGCATATCAAAAAATCTTTTTCCCTCCTCTTTCCCCCAAACTGCTCCCTTATGAGTTGCTGCTTCGCATGTAGTCCGACGTTTTGATGAACAAATTTAACTGCCAGCTATCCATCACCATCCAAGCCAACCATCTACTAAATTCTCCTGTCATCGCTGGAACCATACTTATATCCTACAGCTAATATCGACTATTTCCCATCGCCAAGCCTCAAATCCAATATATTCTATTGGAACGAAGCCATAAAAGACTAGAGAGATATTACCCGCATTATGGTTCAACTGATCGTAACATAATTATTGAATTACTTTTTGTAAAAAGAATACGCGGTAGTCTAGTTATATTCTAATTTAAAATGTAAAATTACATCTGGTTTACAATCACAATATTTAAAGTATAATTACATTTAATTGCATTTTTCTATAAAAAAAAATCCATCTAATTTAACAATTTACAACATCACACATCTTGATTTTAATTTTTAGTTACTCAAAAACAATAATTTTTATACTTTTTGGTGAACATTTTATTCATTCTTTCTTTATAGATATTTTTCAAAAGCCACCTATCATATTGAAATTTACACTCAAGAAAGGCAGCTGTTCCCTCGGTTTCGTATATCGTTTCTTCTTACTGACCCAAACAGCATATAAATAACCAGCCTTCTTAGTGGAAGTATTAGGTCGACAAAAAAGCCTTTTTTTTTTTTTTGCTCTTCCTAATTCTCTGAAAGACTGTAATAATGATCCACACATCTGTTCCGGAGAGGACTCATTTGATACAACATTCCTTGCAGTGACAGCAATTTCATCAGGTTAAAGGTTTAAAGGTCACTCATGAATAGCAGAGGCATTGCCCTAGCAATCAGGACAATGCCCTAGAGATTGACCATATATGATCAGCGCCCAAGCCTCCTCTCCACCCAAGATAGGACCAGGGAGGGCCAGGCAGTGGCAGCTGATGACTTGGCAGATAGACCTATAGGCTCCCCCAAACCCCCCAACCTTAGCTCACAAGGAGGGTAAGGTTGCAGACACTAATGGCACTTACGAGTTTGAGCGGGACTCGAACCCCCGACTGGCAAACACAGGCAGAGACGTTACCAATCAGGCCACAGCAACCTTAGTGTTGTCTTCCCACCCATTACTAAAGGTGTTTAACAGTTAACCATAATGGGTTGTAAAATGTCCAACACCGACTCGTACTTCATTACCATGGTCTCTACTATACTAGGCTCGAGTTTACATATTCGTAAACTTGATTTATCTATTTATTTCTCTATTTATTTTTGTCCACTTGTACACTTTTTTAGGAATATCCCATTGTACTTTCCTGTCGTCGTTCATCATATCCTTTATCCGTGTACCCAAAACAGTATGCACACCATGAATAAAAATAACAACAGCATGTTATACTCACTTCGGCTACTAACAGCCAGCAACAAAGATTGTCTGCGGGGGCGAGTTTATACGAGCTTCATAAAAGCTTACTTTATTGATGCTCATTGTCAGTTTTTAGAGGATGCTGGTCCCGAAGAAATGTGTAATGACTAAAAGGGATACTACATGCACGAGGTAATGAGGTTATTTCTATAATTCCGTTTGTTATGAAAAGATAATTTAAAATACGGGGCACTTTATTGCTAATTGTCTTCATATGAAATATGCATGTGCCTTTACCATACAGGAGACTATATATATATATATATATATATATATATTGTATTAATAAAGATTCTTTTCAATAAAAAAATATTCCAAAAACAAATTTAAAGACAAATCAAATATGCGGATGGTTTCTCAAAATATTGATTGATTGATTTTATTTTTTATTTATTTTTTTTTCCCAGATGGGAATCATTAGTTACAGGAAGTATGTCAAGACGGCTCTTGCTTTCTTGACATGTTTACTGTAGCACAGCGTTATCAAAGGGTTGTAATGCCATCAGTGATCCTTTCCTGAGTTCATTGATGCTCCGTATCTTTATTTTATACATGATATCGAGTAAACGAGGAAGCTTTGATTAATTTAGAGTTTTCTGGCATCCTCACATCTATGGTCATTGACGCCGAAACCGAGGAAGCTGTTGCAACGTTGGTGTTAGGTACTATAAAAAAGGCGAGTTAGGTTTAGTCAACAGATAAGGAGCTTGTATACAAACAGTTGGGAGCAACAATGTCATACAAAGTTTAATAATATGAAACATTCGATGGCTAGGTTATACAGGTTTTTCTATTATCTTTGAAAAAATAAAAATAAAATACCATGAGCGTTTATGAAACACATGCGGTACAAGGCCAAGAAATTAAGCCATTCTTCCCAATCCAGTGGTCTGGTGTTTTTTTTTTTTTTTTCTTCTCCTTATTTAGGAACAAATGGACATGCAGTCTCCAATGTGGTGGTGCAAAAACTAGTTGAAAAATTATAGTTCGTTCAAGGCCATATAGTTATGAAGCCACATATTCAGTCAAAGGTTCAAGGTAAACACATGCAGTAATTGACGTTTTGTTGAAGAAAAATGGACCGATGATTCAATTTCACATCATCTCAAAGGAAACTCGGTTGAGTGACGTTTCGTCCTTTGAAATACGTTCCAAGCCAGTTAACTCCAAATTCTTTCCACTTGCTGTAATACTTAGATCAATTACTTGTATGAGTTGCACTTTGTAAGCATATAGTCGTAAGTTTTCGTGTAGTATTGTGTTCCCTGTTGAACGTGGTAGATGAAAGTGCATTATGCCAACACGGATGAACTTATTATAAGGACGATCCAAAGTTTGTCTTACACGATCAATGTTTTCCTTAAGATGTTCTAGCTCGTCCACTCCTCCAACGTTCATCTTGTTTTTATATATTTCTCGTACCATACATGTGAGATTTCAAAAAGTCTGTGTATACGATTATTATTCTCAGTAAACTATGACACATCCTAATAAGGATTAGCCAAGATTTAGGGAGTTCGTTTAACAGCACCTTTTTTTGAAAAAAACAAAGTACCTATAATATACTTATGCAGGATAATTGAAAACTCCGATAACTACCGAATACATAGAACAAATCCGATTAACCTATCCCACCTACCTACGGCTTTTGTAATATATTTTTTTAAATTGAAAAGATACTTTATTGGAGCCCTGCATATATATGTACGTCATCCACCAAATTAAAATAATAAATTGTGAGGCAATGCAAAACAAATAGATTGAATAAAACCCATAACACAAATAGAAAACCTAAACCATCTTTGATGAAGCAGCTGAACAAAAATCTTTTAATAAAAATTAAAAAAAAAATGAGAAAAACCAGTTATAACAAAATACGATCTAACGAGGAGAAAAATAAGAGGACACGGGTAACATAAAAATAAAATCCAGAATGTGGTACATCATGGTCGTATAAGAGCCGTTTTTAGAAGAAGAAAAAAAAAAAAAAGGAAACAAGACTTGTGGAAGTGACTAAAATTTTTGAGGTCTTAAAGTGGCTCATTTCCGCGAAATTGCTGTTCTCAGTCACCAGCACCACCACTTCACGTTGGGGCTCTCAAGGATTGTGAAATATGAGAAATTCATGTGCAATCTATTTTCTTAATTTTATCTCACTTTTCTAACGAGAATAATTTGTTTCTTTTTCTTTTAAGCAGTAGGATTTAGTATTGTATAAATATTATAAATAATTCATCTCTCTCTCTCTCTCTCTCTCTCTCTCTCTCTCTCTCTCTCTCTCTCTCTCCACTTTTAAAGAGAATCATGGATCTAATTATCTGTCATTTTATGCGACTGACTTTCCTTTCTCTTTTGTATAATATACCATTATGAAAATCAATATTATTGAAAAAGGACATTTGTTTGATTTAAATAGTTGTATATTCATAAAAAGGCTTCTCTCTCTCTCTCTCTCTCTCTCTCTCTCTCTCTCTCTCTCTCTCCAGTTTCAATTTATCTAATTTTCCTTGAAAATTATCCCGTCTCCCTTCTCTCTCCCCAGCATAAAACTTTTATTTTGAAAAACGACCAAATTCCTTCGCCTCGATTTCGTTAGCAATAAAATATTCTTTTGAAATTGCCTAATATCCCCTTTCAGGTTAACTGGGAGGTGAAGGGGAGATAGAGAGGGGGAAAAAAAGACAAGGCAGGGGGGCTTTCAATTCCAGAGCAGGAAAATAGAATAGGTTACTAGAGGCTAGTTCTACCCACTATCCCGGGGAAAGATTTAATGCTCTGGTGCTTGCTTAGAAAATAAGGTCTTACATTTTTCAGAATTTCTGGCGTAGTATTTATTGCGTTTCTTATCACGGGTATTTACTACTCCGTTGATTATATTAAAAACCTCTCTGTTTATATATTTTTTGTAATTCCCTTTTACAATTTTCTCAACAGCCATATCAGGCACCTTTAGAAAAAAACAGAAAATTATTCAGCGGAGAAAAGGATCTCTTATCATCACGTATAACAAGGTTTTTTTTTTCTATTTTATTATTACCACGATTACACATATTCATATGAGCAGAATTTTATGAGAATTTAAAAAAAAAAGTGGGAATCACAACTGACAATAAGTGATGATATTTTGGGATACCATTGGATGTGGATAAGGGAGTTTTTTATGGAGACGAGGACAGACTTAGAGGGGGTTTGCTGTCTGAATGATTTTGTTCCAAGTAATTTTATATTCACATTGACAGTGATTGGCAACAGCATTGTCAAGATGCATGGACTTTAGCTATATGCCGGTATGGAGATTAATCATACTGCCTGATGAATACACTTAAGGTAAGAGAGATTTATGATATAGGAAAGAAAAAGTATCAAGTAAATCTAATTATTCACCAATAAAAATATGAAATCTGAAGTGTATAGTAGATTCTTCTCTAGGTAAAAGCATCATTACGCATAAAGATTGCGACCAAAACACAATTGCGGTTAAACAAACACCTTTAGAAATTTTCCAGAATTTTGTATACTTATTCTAGGTTTCAAATAACCCGGAAAATGAAGGATTGCTTATCGTCAAATATCAATGGAGCAAATATCTCAAGTACAATGATGAATAAGGGCAATATGCGTAGGATTCAAGATGCAAAACTGGAAGGGCACTCAGTAGAACGTAGACCTCTGCCGAGGCAGCTTATTTCCCGATCTTTTGCTTGAACTTAACCTTTGACCTTAATTTAACATGTATTAATTGACGTGAATTTTCATACACTGAAATATGAGACAAGTTTGAAGACTTCGTGACAACGATATCCAACTTATGCCTGATTACGTAAATTGGACATTTCGCTTGACCGTGACATTGACCTTTGACGTTGACCTTCCAAAATTTTATCCTTTCCAGATTTTTACAAAACAGTTAATACTTGCAAGTTTTATTACTCTACGATTATAATTATGGTCAGGAAGCTGTTCACAAATGAACACACACACACACACACACAAACAGGGGCTAAAACATAACTTTCCAACTTGGTTGATGGAGATAATAAGTAAACTAGTTGTATATATCCTGTGTATTTTTCGATATCTTTGGTAATGACTGGCTTATTGTTCATAAAATAGAAATAACTACCTGTTCAAAACACTTGAAACAAGACTGAACTAATTATTCCTTTAACAGTAACTACAAATATCATATAACATCAAATTTCTGAAGAATGGAACTTAAATGTAAAAATTAAAACGGAGTGCATAACAAATAAACAAGGATAATCAAGGGTAGTCGGGAGATTCTAAACTAAGAAAATAATTAAACCGTGGAAGCGAAAAAGCACAAAATAGTCTTTGTCCACGAGAAAGTGAAAATGATTTCATTTCTACAGTAGCCAAAGGTCACATTGTCATCTGGCACTAAACAGCCACATAATTTTATCCACCTCTAATGGCAATCGATTCTCAAGTAAAACAGTAAACCATTCCAACAAATCAAGGGACCATATCACCTAAATGACTCAATTGTTTTTGTCACTATTGCAATATTTGTGGAAAATCCTAAGTATTATAATGGATAATTTTTCAATTAAAGTATTCCACAGGCTGTAAGGCAAGAATGGTCAGTAAACAATGGAACATATTGGCATGTTGAGTAGGGGAAATATTCAGCAACCTATAGAATTTAGAAGCAGAATATGAACCCACCTCACAGTTACATAAATTTCCAGGAAAAGACTCAAGACCTCACTGTTGCTGTAAACTATACATGCGAGGTCTCAGAGATTAGAAGCCCCTTCCTGGGCCGCATGGGTCCTAGCGTGGGTGGAGGCGGGGGATCGCAATTAAATGTATTTTCCGTTTCTTTTTGAGCTAATGATTAACTAATTGATTTTGAGTTTTTTGGCATCGAAGGTCATTTATACTGAAATCTTAAATAAAGAATGAAAGGAGATTCAATTTAAAACCATTAAAGAGAAGATGTCCTTATAAAAGTTAAGTAGCTTTCAGAAGACTTGCTTCTGAAATCAACCTAAAAATACCGCTAGCATAGTAGAACTCATCCAGCCCAAGAATCTTGTTAAGGAAGAAACAGCAATTCTTGCCTGGAACATCATGAGATACATTTAAATCTTCCTACCAGTGCTTAGTGCTTCAGACCATCTTTTTCATGAGAGGAGCATAAAGCAGAAGGAAGGCGAAAGGTAAACAAATCCATCCTTATTCCTCTAAGTGGAAATAAGGGCACCTTAATAACATGGAAAGGAAAGCTTGAAACTGCGACGAGACCCATGATAAATGGATGGCCTGTTCTCTGAGGTTGATGCGATCATGCCCACAAAAGAACTAATTAGAGATTTCGCTTTCGATCCCTCACCTTTCCTGGCAAGTTTTTATCCTTTCTTCCTGGATAGACACAATCTGACCTTTTTGCCACAAACTCTTGGAGGCTGACCATTTTGTATGAGGATATAGCAAAACGATGCATAACGAGGAAAAGAAGGAGGTAATATAGACGATATAAAAAACCTAATGATAATAACGATCTGATAGAAAGATTGATGTGAATCTAGTTTTCACCTTTCTTAAAGTTTCATACTGGCTGTTACCAATTTGAGATAGGATGTTCCCTACCAAACGATAGACACAATGAACAAGTTTCAAAAACTCGATTACAAAAAGAAAATATCGTACAAATTATCAGATGACTCACAAAAAAATATAGCGAAAAAGATCAGAAAATATAAAATTCAAATTGAATTACTGGGTAACCCTACACGAAGATTATTAGGTTGTAGTCTTGGAAAAGAAAAATAGGTCTGGACATATGCTGGAAAACCTGGAAGGGATGGAGAGAGTGGAAAAGGGACAGTAACAGCCTGGAAGGTCGTTAAGGGGAGATGAGGCAAGATATACTCTCTCTCTCTCTCTCTCTCTCTCTCTCTCTCTCTCTCTCATACATGCACAGTATATCCTTTTGTCTGCTAATGCTAACCATCTGCTGGTTAAAATATCTATTCATGTATCTTACGTGAAGATAATTATGTTTATAAAACATATATATCCAACAAACAAAGATGACCTCTCTCTCTCTCTCTCTCTCTTTCTCTCTCTCTCTCTCTCTCTCTCTCTCTCTCTCTCTCTCTATCTCTCTCTCTCTCTCTCTCTCTCTCTCTCTCTCTCTCTCTCTCGTACACGGAGGGCACTAGAGCTGTCATATTTCCTTTTCTCTGCTAGTGATATCCATCTGTTTGTTAATCTATCTATTCATGCATCGTGCGTGAAGAAAAATAGATTCATAAAACATATATCCAATAAAAAATGATGACTGCTCTCTCTCTCTCTCTCTCTCTCTCTCTCTCTCTCTCACTCTCTCTCCCCCCAGACCACCCAAGACTGGAAGATGTAAAATATACCGGAAGACGTATTAGCAACTCTCTAGTGGATATACAAGGTGCCTCACACTGAGGGACCTGGGGTAACCCAAACATAGAATAAGGCAACAATGCTTTATCTCATAATTCAATTACACTATGAATCTCATTTAGACTTCTGCAAACCAGGCTTTATATTAGATTCACTAAACCTCAAATATACAATAAGAACGAGAGACCGAAATTAACGAGAAATCAAGATGCCTTAAAAGCGAAGCTTTAATTAATATTCGTTGAGAGAGAAAAAAAAACAACTTAGAAATAGACCTCCCAAATTAAAAGAAACTGGGTCAAGCTAAAATCAAGTACCAGATATTCCATTCATTCGGGGAAAAAAGTTGATTCTGCTCCATTACAAAAATATCCAGAACCAATGGAATGCCTACCTACTTGATGAAGGAAAGTTAATAAATTATTGACGCTGGGCGAGCTTTAGTTCGAGGTTGGTATCAGTAGGAAAATATAGAAATTCAATTAGGAACTTAATTTTGTGGACCCTTTTCCATCTTTTCTCTCATTTCTCCCTTTAGCCTGTTTTGCGAACCACCGCTCGGGAGGAAGACCTCTTATTATTCCATTAATTAGTCAGGATTCGAAAGCGTTATGCGTAAAAAGCATTTTTTTGATAAAAATAAAGGTAGTTTTTTATCTCTCTCTCTCTCTCCTCTCTCTCTCTCCTCTCTCTCTCTCTCTCTCTTTGTTCTAGAGATAGAGGCAGAAGCCTTTTTGGTTACTTTATGAATTTAGTTGGTCTCTGTAAATGTTAGAAATGAATTACAAGCTAAATGGAAACTCAAAACATACAACTCGATGCTAGGATGGAGAGAGAGAGAGAGAGAGAGAGAGAGAGAGAGAGAGAGAGAGAAAATTTAGGTTCGGTCAAAATGAATTCCATCAAACCGTAATG
>NC_090741.1:87827985-87835485 GCF_036898095.1 Palaemon carinicauda | reverse complement strand
AGAGCAGTCATCATTATCGATTGGATATAAGTTATATGAATCTATTTATCTTCACGCACGATACATGAATAGAGAGATTAACAAACAGATGAATATCATTAGCAGAGAAAAGGAAATATGAGAGCTGTAGTGCCCTCCGTGTATGAGAGAGAGAGAGAGAGAGAGAGAGAGAGAGAGAGAGGGGGTAGGTCATCTTTGCTTATTGGATATATATGTATTAAAAACATAATTATCTTCACGTACGATACATGAATAGATATTTTAACCAACAGATGGTTAGCATTAGCAGACAAAAGGATATACTGTGCATGTATGAGAGAGAGAGAGAGAGAGAGCGAGAGAGAGAGAGAGAGAGAGAGAGAGAGAGAGTGAGAGAGAGAGAGTATATTTTGCCTCATCTCCCCTTAACGACCTTACAGGCTGTTACTGTCCCTCCTCCACTCTCTCCATCCCTTCCAGGTTTTCCAGCATATGTCCAGACCTTTTTTCCCTTTCCAGGACTACAACCTAATAATCTTCGTGTAGGGTTACCCAGTAATTCAATTTGAATTTTATATTTTCTGATCTTTTTCGCTTTATTTTTTTTGTGAATCATCCGATAATTTGTACGATATTTTCTTTTTGTAATCGTGTTTTTGAAACTCGTTCATTGTGTCTATCGTTTGGTAGGGAACATCCTATCTCAGATCGGTAACAGCCGGTACGAAACTTTAAGAAAGGTGAAAACTAAATTCATATCAATCTTTCTATCAGATCGTTATTACCATTAGCTTTTTTATTTCGTCACTATTACCTCCTTATTTACCTCGTTATGCATCGTTTTGCTATTTTCTCATAAAAAATTGTCAGTCTCCAAGATTTTGTGGCAAAGAAGGTCAGATTGTGTCTATCCAGGAAGAAAGGGTAAAAACTTACCAGGAAAGGCGAGGGATCGAAAGCGAAATCTCTAATTAGTTCTTTTGTGTCCTGGTCCCACCGACCTCACAGAACAGGCCATCCATTTATCATGGGTCTCGTCGCAGTTTCAAGCTTTCCTTTCCATGTTATTAAGGTGCCGTTATTTCCACTTAGAGGAATAGGGATGGAATTGTTTACCTTTTGCCTACATTCTGCTTTATGCTCCTCTCATGAACAAGATGGTCTAAAGCACTGAGCACTGGAAGGAAGATTTAAATGTATCTCATGATGTTCAAGGCAAGAATTGCTGTTTCATCCTTACCAAGGTTCTTGGGCTGGATGCGTTCTACTATGCTAGCGGTATTTTTAGATTGATTTCAGAAGCAGGTCTTCTGAAAGCTACTTAACTTTTATAAGGACATCTTCTCTTTAATGGTTTTAAATTGAATTTCCTTTCATTCTTTATTTACGATTTCATTATAAATGACCTTCGATGCCAAAAAAACTCAAAATCAATTAGTTGATCATTAGCTCAAAAAGAAACGGAAAATACATTGAATGCGATCCCTGCCTCCACCCACGCTAGGACCTATGCGGCCCAGGAAGGGGCTTCTAATCTCTGAGACCTCGCATCCATAGTTTACAGCAACTGTGAGGTCTTGAGTCTTTTCCTTGAAATTTATGTAACTGTGAAGGGGGTTCATATTCTGTTCCTAAATATTAAAGGTTGCTGAATATTTCCCCTACTCAACATGCCAATATGCTCCATTGTTTACTGACCACTCTTGCCTTAAAGCCTATGGAATACTTTAATTGAAAATGATCCACTATAATACTTCGTATTTCCCACAAATATTGCAAAGGTGACAAAAACAATTGAGTCATTTAGGTTATATGGTCCCTTGATTTGTTGGAATGGTATACCGTTTTACTTGAGAATCGATTGCCATTAGAGGTGGATAAATTATGTGGCTGTTTAGTGCCAGATGACAATGTGACCTTTGGCTACTGTAGAAATGAAATAATTTTCACTTTCTCGTGGACAAAGACTATTTTGTGCTTTTTCGCTTCCATGGTTTAATTGTTTTCTTAGTTTAGAATCTCCCGACTACCCCTGATTATCCTTGCTTATTTGTTATGCACTCCGTTTTAATTTTTACATTTAAGTTTCATTCTGAAGGAATTTGATGTTATATGATATTTGTAGTTACTGTTGAAGGAATAATTAGTTCAGTCTTGTTTCAAGTTTCTTGAACAGGTAGTTATTTCTATTTTATGAACAATAAGCCAGTCATTACCAAAGATATCGAAAAAAATACAGGATACATACAACTAGTTTACTTATTTTCTCCACCAACC
This sequence comes from Palaemon carinicauda, assembly GCF_036898095.1. NCBI lineage: Eukaryota > Metazoa > Arthropoda > Malacostraca > Decapoda > Palaemonidae > Palaemon > Palaemon carinicauda. The sequence continues at coordinate 87,833,229 of NC_090741.1, read as the reverse complement.
AAGTTGGAAGGTTATGTTTAACCCCTGTTTGTGTGTGTGTGTGTGTGTTCGTTTGTGATCAGCTTCCTGACCATAATTATAATCGTATAGTAATGAAACTTGCAAGTATTAACTGTTTTGTAAAAATCTGGAAAGGATAAAATTTTGGAAGGTCAAGGTCAATGTCACGGTTAAGCGAAATGTCCAATTTACGTAATCAGTCATAGGTTGGATATCGTTGTCACGAAGGCTTCAAACTTGTCTCATATTTCAGTGTTTGAAAATTCACGTAAATTAATACATGTTAAAAAGGTCAAAGGTTAAGTTCAAGCAAAAGATCGGGAAATAAGCTGCCTCGGCGGAGGTCTACGTTCTACTGAGTGCCCTTCTAGTTTTGTGTCTTGAATCCAACACATATTGCCCTTATTCATCATTGTACCTGAGATATTTGCACCATTGATATTTGTCGATAGGCAATCCTTCATTTTCCGGGTTATCTGAAACCTTGAATAAGCATACAAAATTCTGGAAAATTTCTAATTGGTGTTTGTTTAATCGCAATTGTGTTTTGGTCTCAATCTTTATGCATAATGATGCTTTTACCTAGAGAATAATCTGCTATACACTTTAGATTTCATATTTTTATTAGTGAATAAATCAATTTACTTGATACTTTTTCTTTATTATCCCAAATCTCTCTTACCTTACATGTATTCATCAGGCAGTATGATTAATCTCCATACCGGCATTTAGCTAAAGTCCATGCATCTTGGCAATGCTGTTGCCAATCACTGTCAATGTGAATATAAAATTATTTGGAACAAAATCATTCAGAGGCAGCAAACCCAATCTAAGTCTGTCCTCGTCTCCATAAAAAATACCTCCCTTATCCAGATCCAAAGGTATCCCAAAATATCATCACTTATTTTCAGTTGTGATTCCCACTTTTGTTTAAATTCTCATAAAATTCTGCTCCTATGAATATGTGTAATCGTGGTAATAATAAAATAGAAAAATACCTTGTCATACGTGATGATAAGAGATCCTTTTTTCCGCTGAATAATTTTCTGTTTTTTTCTAAAGGTGCCTGATATGGCTGTTGAGAAAATTGTAAAAGGGAATTACAAAACATATATAAACAGAGAGGTTTTTGATATAATCAACGGAGTAGTAAATACCCGTGATAAGAAACGCAATAAATACTCTGCCAGAAATTCTGAAAAATGTAAGACCTTATTTTCTAAGCAAGCACCAGAGTATTAAATCTTTCCCGGGATAGTGGGTAGAACTCGCCTCTAGTAACCTATTCTATTTTCCTGCTCTGGAATTGAAAGCCCCTCTGCCTTGTCTTTTTTCCGCTCTCTCTCCCCTTCACCTCCCAGTTAACCTGAAAGAGATATTAGGCAATTTCAAAAGAATATTTTATTGCTAAAAAATCGAGGTGAAGGAATTTGGTCGTTTTTCAAAATAAACGTTTTATGCTGGGGAGAGAGAAGGGAGAGGGGATAATTTTTAAGGAAAATTAGATAAAGTGAAACTGAGAGAGAGAGAGAGAGAGAGAGAGAGAGAGAGAGAGAGAGAGAGAGGGGGGGGGGCCTTTTTATGAATATAAAACTATTTAAATTAGACAAATGTCTTTTTTTAATAATACTGATTTTCATGATGGTTTATTATACAAAAGAGAAAGGAAAGTCAGTTGCATAAAATGACAGATAATTAGATCCATGATTTTCCTTAAAATTGGAAAGAGAGAGAGAGAGAGAGAGAGAGAGAGAGAGAGAGAGAGAGAGAGAGAGAGAGAGAGAGAGAGAGAGAGGTGATATATTTACAATATTTATACAATACTAAATCCTACTGCTTAAAAGAAAAAGAAACAAATTATTCTCGTTAGAAAAGTGACATAAAATTAAGAAAATAGATTGCTCATGAATTTCTCACATTTCTCCATCTTTGAGAGCCCTACCAGGAGTGGTGGTGCTGATGACTGAGAACAGCAATTTCGCGGAAATGAGCCACTTCAAGACCTCAAAAATTTTAGTCACTTCCACAAGTCTTATTTCCTTTTTTTTTTCTTTTTCTTCTAAAAGCGGCTCTTATACGACCATGATGTACCACATTCTGTATTTTAATTTTATGCTACCCGTGTCCTCGTTAGATCGTATTTTTTTATAACTGGTTTTTCTCATTTTTTTTTTAAATTTTTGTTAAAAGATTTTTCTTCAGCTGCTTCATCAAAGATGGTTTAGGTTTTCTATTTGTGTTATGGGTTTTATTCATTCTATTTGTTCTTCATTGGCTTAAAATTTTTTATTTTGATTTGGTGGATGGCGTACATATATATGCAGGGCTCCAATAAAGTATCTTTACAATTTTAGAAATATATTACAAAAGCCGTTGGTGGGATAGGTTAATCGGATTTGTTCTATGTATCCGGTAGTTATCAGAGTTTTCAATTATCCTGCATAAGTATATTATAGGTACTTTGTTTTTTCAAAAAAGGTGCTGTTAAACGAACTCCCTAAATCTTGGCTTATCCTTAAGAGGATGTGTCATAGTTTACTGAGAATAATAATCGTATACGCAGACTTTGTGAAATCTCACATGTATGGTACGAGAAATATATGGAAACAAGACCAACGTTGGAGGAGTGGACGAGCTAGAACATCTTGAAGAAAACATTGATCATGTAAGACAAACTTTGGATCGTCCTTATAATAAGTTCATCCGTGTTGGCACAAAGCACTTTCATCGACCACGTTCAACAGCGCACAAAATACTACACGAAAACTTGCGACTATATGCTTACAAAGTGCAACTCTTACAAGCACTTGATCTAAATATTACAGCAAGACGGAAAGAATTTTGAGTTAACTGGCTTGGAACGTATTTCAAAGGACGAAACGTCACTGAACCGAGTTTCCTTTGAGATCATGTGAAATCAAATCATCGGTCCGTTTTTTTTTTTCAACAAAACGTCAATTACTGCATATGTTTACTTTGAACTTTTGACAGAATATGTAGCATCACAACTAGATGACCTTGAACGAACTATCATTTTTCAACTAATTTTTGCACCACCACATTGGAGACTGCATGTCCATTTGTTCCTAAATAAGAAAAAAAGAAAAATCCAGACCAGTGGATTGAGAAAAATGGCTCAATTTCTTGGCCTTGTACCCCATGTGTTTCATAAACGCTCACGCTATTGCGTTTTTATTTTTTCAAAGATAATAGGAAAACCTGTTTAACCTTGCCATCAAATGTTTCATATTGTTAAAATTTTTATGACATTGTTGCTCCTAACTGTTTGTATAGAAGCTCCTTATCTGTTTACTAAACCTAACTCGCCATTCTGTTAGTACCTAACACCAACGTTGCAACAGCTTCCTCGGTTTCGGCGTCAATGACCATAAATGTGAGGATGCCAGAAAACTCTAAATGAATCAAAGCTTCCCCGTTTACCCGATCTCACTTCCTTGAACTTCTTTCAATAAAGTTTTATTGAAGATATCATATATAGAATAAAGATACAGAGCATCAATGAACTCAAGGAAAGGATCAATGATGGCATTACAACCCTTTGATAACGCTGTGCTACAGTAAACATCTCAAGAAAGCAAGAGCCGTCTTGACACACTTCCTATAACTAATGATTCCCATCTGGGGGCAGAAAGAAAAATAAAATCAATCAATCAATATTTTGAGAAAACGTCCGCATATTTGATTTGTCTTCAAATTTGTTTCTGGAATATTTTCTTTATTGAAAAGAATCTTTATTAATACAAAGTATGTATATATATATATATATATATATATATATATATATATATATATATATATGTATGTATATATATATATATATATATATATATATATATATATATATATATATATATATATATATATATATTCAACATTTAGCCATTTTTCCTATCGGTGGATGGCTCAAATGTGAATAACACACAATTTTGCCATATTCATCCTTCTTAAACTACGTTGTACACATTAAATGTATATTTGTTATTCATTCTGTTTTAATTTTTACAGAAATAAATTTATTTTCCTCCAAAATTTTATTCTGCCAAAATTTTTACGACGCACTTCACTCATAATAAAACAATAACTTAATATAAACATAACTTACCATTTCCTTTACCCTTCAGTTGTTGACAAATATAACAAAATGTTTATCATTCGTTTGTTGATAAATATAAGATATTTACCATTCATTTGTTGACAAATATAAGTAGAATTTTGCCATTCATTTGTTGACAAATATAACCAGATGTTTATCATTCATTTGTTGACAAATATTTCCATATGTTTATCATTCATTTTTTGACAAATATAACCGGATGTTTATCACAAATATAACCAGATGTTTATCATTTATATGTTGACAAATATAACTAGATATTTATCATTCATTTGTTGACAACTATAACCAGGTGCTTATCATTCATTTGTTGACAAATATAACCAGATTTATATCTTTTATGTGTTGACAAATAAAACCAGATTGATATAATTCATGTGTTAACAAAGATAACCAGATGTTTATCATTAATTTGTTGACAAATATAACAAGATTTTTATCATTTATTTGTTGGCAAAGAATACCAGACGTTTCCCATTAATTTGTTGACAAATATAACCAGATTTTTTTCATTCATTTGTTGACAAAGATAACCAGATGTTTATCATTCATTTGTTGACAAATTTAGCCAGATTTTTATCATTCATTTATTGACATAGATAACCAAATGTTTATCATTCATTTGTTGACAAATATAACCAGATTTTTATTATTCATTTGTTGGCAAAGAAAACCAGATATTTATCATTCATTTGTTGACAAAGATAACTAGATATTCATCATTCATTCGTTTACAAATATAACCAGATGTTTATAATTTATTTGTTGACAAATATAACCAGACGTTTATCATCCATTCGTTGACAAATATAACCAGATGTATATCATTCATTTGTTGACAAATATAACCAGATTTTTATCATTCATTTGTTGACAAATATAAGCAGATGTTTATCATTCATTTTTTGACAAATATAACCAGATGTTTATCATTCATTTGTTGACAAATATAACCATATGTTTATCATTAATTTCTTGATAAATATAAGCAAAAATCCTCTAAGTGTCTCGAAATCCCGAAAGAAAATGAGATTTAATGCCTCCTTTGCCTCAGCTCCCAAATGGCCTCCTTGCTGCATCTTCCCATTTAAGGCAATTAAGGAAGTTTA
>NC_090741.1:87815485-87825485 GCF_036898095.1 Palaemon carinicauda | reverse complement strand
CTCGCTAGGTATAAGTTTAGTTAGCCAGAGCGACATTCCCGGTTATTTTGCTTTAATAAATTTGAGCTATTTAGCGTTACATAGGGTTTCCTTTCGTGCTTTAGTATTATTTTGGCGAAGTATTCGCCAATTCTGTCCTATGCTAGGCCATGTAGCCTAGTCGTTTGGTCCTAGTACTTCATGCATGATTTTGGATTTTCCGAGTGTATTAAAATTTTATTGAAGCTTTAGGCTGTTTTTTATACATTTAAGATTATGTTGAATATTTCCAAGATAGTATACGAGTGAGTTTCGGTGATTTAGGTAATCGATCCTCTTGGTGCCTAGGCTAAGTTGCTTGTGGAGCCTTAGTATACTTTCTCATACTCCCCGGTTGCTTTCTTTTCTTCGGAGAAGGTATGCAATCCCTTTCCCTCTGTTTAAGCCTTGGGCTTATCCCTAAGTGGTTTATCTGAATTAATTTTCGATAAAACTATACTGGGGTGTTACTGTACCTTCCTGTTCCAGTAAGTCTGGTTTCAAAGAGGGACAGAACAACAGAGTTTTTAGTCTGAGTCTGTGTTTGTCTGGCTTGGGGTAGAGTCTCCCTCGCTGGCCTGACACAGACATAGGAGGCTTAGATTCCTTAGGTCACTACAGAAGGTTTCTGTACGAGATGATTCCTTCTTTTGTGATCTACCAGACTAGTCCTTGTTGCTGTTCTCGGGGGAGGATAAGATTCTTCCCCCGGGAGTAGCAACACCTTCCTTGCTTTGGTTCTCTGGGAGCTGGCAAGTATTGCTGGCCTTCCTCCTAGGATCTCCCTTAGGCTAAGATGAGTTTCTTGGCCGCGGGTGATCCTTCACTAAAGCAAGGTTGGTAGGACCCTCTTTTGTCCCTTTCCCCCTCTATCTCAGTAATGGCGTAGCCATTACAGTACTGTACGTCATTCTACATCTGGACCTAGAATAGGTTAGGATGTGGAATTGACTCAGTCCCTTGCCAGCCGGCAGAGCTGCCGGCCGGCAAGGGTCTTCTGCTTTGAGTGCTGCCCGGACCTCCCTTGGTCCCTCATCCATGCCTGCCTGAAGAGCCAGACGGCATTGGTCAGGAAGCCTGAATTAGATTCTCCCCTTCCTTATATGCACTCTTTCGGATTGCCGGGCATGGAGGTAGTGTACACTCTTATCCCGGCATCCATTCTGTTATTCTTCTAGTGCTGTACCCGACCCGGCTGCCGGACTATGAGGCCGGCAGCCGGGCAGTCGTAGTCCTCTGGTTCTTTTGCTGCCGGTTGGCATAGGTCGTGTACCTTTGCCGGCCGGCTAATGTCAGCCCTTGTCTGACGGTCGCCAAGAGTGTGGTCGGCAGCCGGGTACTACCTTGTGTAGTTGCCGGCTGGCAGTCATTGCCGGCCGACATTGGCTGTTGCCGGCCGGCAGTTACTGCCGGCCGGCACATACATTTGAACCAGCGTTCTACCGCCTTATAGCTGTTAAGTAGTATACTTTAAAGCTAGTTATGGTGTGTGCCGGCCGGCAAGTGCCGGCCGGCACATAACCTCCTATACTGTACCAGTATTCTTCAGGATAACATATACTCTAAGAAGAAAACTATAGTATAGGTTTTGGTACAGCACTGTGTGTTCTAACACTTTTGTGTTTTCTTGAACAGCCCTTTGCTGTTGCCCTACAGATAAGAAAGTGAGTTCTTTCTTGTCTATTATCCAGGATTTTAAAATCATTGCTTAGGTGTGAGCTCCACCTGTTTCCTCTGGAAACTTTGCATTGGTTATTCTAGAAGAGATTAACCATTCGATTTTATTATCTGGAAGGCTGCAACAATTGGTTGTGAAGGAAACACAAGTGTGTGTCTTTCCTTTCTGAATTGTTATGCTATACTATGCATACCCAGTGATACATAGTTCACTTGATACTCATGGAAATTTCTTCTCTTTACAGAAGGACCCTCCGAAGTGCGGAAGTGTTTTCTGCAACGTCCGCAGCAAGAGCCTCTGCGGACATGAGTTTGGTAGGAGACACGCAGCATGCGCTGTCTCCAAGGGTGATCTCCGGTATTGGGACCCTCAAGTATGTACTGTGTGCACTAACCTATTTACTGAGGCCTTTGATTCCCCTAGGATGGCGGAATCAAGGGATATAGCAAGGGAGAAGCTTCGTACCTGGGTAAGGGGCTTCCAGAAGAACACCTCTGGACCTTATCTTCCAAGTGAGAAGATGAGGGCTTATCTTTTCCCTAAGGCATCAGCTGATGCAGTGATTCCCCAGCCTCAAGAGGAGATCCCCCAAGTTCAGATCCAGGTGGATGCTGAAGTCGCGGTCGTTATGCAAGACATCCAGTTAGATGACAGGATGTCTGACGTGGACGAGCGTCTGGAGGAAGACCTCCTGGCAGAAGCCCAGGGTGAAGTTCAAGCCCCAGACGTTGTAGAGGAAGAGGTCGACGAGGTGTCGGCTACTCCGGTTCAGATCCCGGAGCCTATTCCCTCAACATCGGCCGGTCTCCCAGTAGAGCTGGGACAGGCCCTCTCCTCCATTGTTGGAATGATCCAACAAATGCAGAAGGAGAATCAGGAGAAGGCGGCTGCAATGGAAATGCGGATGCAGAGCCTTGCAGAATCACATGGGCCCCAGAAAAGGCTCAATGTGAAAGACCTTCCCTTGTGCTCAGATGCTAAACCATTGAGGTATGCTGAGCACATGCCGATGACGACTGGAAAGATCGTCACCTCGGATAAGTTGGGCTCAGTTCCCCTAGAGGAGGTGGAATTCTGGCCCAGCAAGGCGTCATATCCGCACTGTTATGTCCGGCTGAGGAAGGAACCAGCTTCAAAGGAGGAGACAGAGCCGAAGGAGGTCATAGTGATGGACCATACTAAGGCTCAAGCTCTGCTTTCATCCTCATTGAAAGAGAGGGGCTTCTCTAACTCAAAGGTAGCTGCATTGAGCAAGAAGCTCCCTTCCTTTGTGTCCTCTCCTGCTTGAGCATTCCCCTTTTTACAGAAAGGGTTTGCGGCTGTACTAAAAGCAGTCGAGGCCGGCAAGCCTTGCCCCTCCCTGGAGGAGTGTAAACCCTTGTCACTGGCCCTGCCTATGGACCACAAAGATTGGAAGGACGTCCCTCTTACGTTCTCAGTTGGGAAGTTGGAGGCTGATATCGCCGGACGTCAGTTCGGCGAGGACCTCCCTAAGCTGTCTGACTTTCTCTTGCGGAGAGAGTTCGAGACAAAAGAAAGACTGGCTGCCTCAATGTCTCTTCAGACTACTCTTGAGACGATGGCAAGTGACCCCAAGGTCCATGAAATGTTCATGGTGGTGGCCAAGACTCATCTGGCCACAGTGACGAAGGACCTTTATGGCTTCGTCAAGGCGAGGAGAGCTTGTAGGGAGTTCGTGTTCACCTCGGCTACGGTGAGGCACGAGCCAAGGAAACTAATCTCCTCCAACATTTGGGGCAAAGACCTTTTCCCTACCGATTTGGTCAAAGAAATAGTTGATAAAGCCGCCTTGGAGAATAGAAACCTTCTCCAGATGTGGGGCCTGGCTATCAAGAGAAAGTCTTCCCCGGATAAGGGTCCTCAACCAAAGAGGAAAACTATGAGGACTAGGCTACCGTCTCGGCCAGCCAAGCCTTTTGGACAGCAACAGCAACTGCAATTGCCATTGCCTCCAGTGCCCCAGATCGTGGCACAAACCCCGACCACTTTTCAGTGGGTACCCCAGGCCGTGTCGACACAGTCCACGGCAATCACACCATCGTTCGAAGGGCAGTCTACTTCCTTTCGAGCAAAGCCTAGAGGAGCAGCCAGAGGCTCGTCTAGGCACCCCTCAAGGGGAAGGGGATTCAGGGGTGGTCGTGGTCAGGGAGGCAAGACCTCAGGACGGCAGTCCAAGTGGGATGATACCGGTAGGAGGGAGACTTCTGAAATTTCGGGATCGGTGGACCTTCGATCCCTGGGCCCACAGCCTGCTCAAGAATGAACTGGGCTGGAGCTGGTACAGCACTCCACCCCCGTGCCTTCGGTTTTTTCCAACACTCCACCCCCGTTCTGGAGGAGTACGTTCAAGAACTGTTGGAGAAAAATGTGATCCGAAAGGTGAAGTCCATCAAATTCCAAGGGAGGCTGTTTTGTGTTCCCAAGAAAGACTCGGAAAAGCTCAGAGTCATTCTGGACTTGTCGCCACTCAACAAGTGCATAGTGAATTGCAAATTCAAGATGCTAACACTGCAACACATAAGGACCTTACTGCCCAAGAGGGCATATTCCGTCTCTATAGACTTGTCAGACGCCTATTGGCACATTGCAATCAACCGTCGACTCTCCCCCTACCTAGGGTTCAGGCTACAACGAAGACTATACGCCTTCAGAGCCATGCCATTCGGGCTAAACATAGCCCCAAGGATTTTTACGAAGCTGCGAGCGTAGCTCTCAAACAATTACGCCTAAAGGGAATTCAGGTAGTAGCCTACCTGGACGACTGATTGGTGTGGGCAGCATCCAAGACAGAATACTTGCAAGCTTCCAGTCAAGTGATCCAGTTCCTAGAGTACCTAGGCTTCAAGATCAACAGAAAAAAGTCTCGACTTTCTCCATCTCAAAAGTTCCAGTGGCTGGGAATCCACTGGGACCTTTTGTCACACTGTTTATCCATCCCGGCGAAAAAAAGGAAGGAGATAGCGGGTTCTGTCAAGAGACTTCTAGATTCCGAAAGGATATCAAGACGCAAACAAGAGAGGGTACTGGGCTCTCTCCAGTTTGCTTCGGTGACAGACCCAGTGCTAAGAGCACAGCTAAAGGATGCAACCGGAGTTTGGAGAAGTTATGCATCAAACGTGCGAAGAGATCTGAGAAGACCAGTTCCGCTTCGGCTACGTACTCTTCTCAGGCCTTGGTCCCAAGCCAGACATCTAAAGCAGTCGGTTCTTCTTCAGCCACCTCCCCCGTCGGTGACGATTCCTTCAGACGCCTCGAAGGAGGGATGGGGAGGTCACTCTCATCGGAGAAAAGTCCAGGGGACTTGGTCCAAGCTATTCAAGACCTTTCACATAAACTTTCTAGAAGCTATGGCAGTGCTCCTTACCTTAAAGAAAGTTTCCCCGAGTCACTCGATCCACATAAGGTTGGTGATGGACAGCGAGGTAGTTGTGAGATGCTTGAATCGACAAGGATCGAGGTCACCACCTCTCAACCAGGTGATGTTGGCCATCTTCCGATTGGCGAAAAAGAAGAAGTGGTACCTGTCGGCAGTTCACCTTCAAGGAGTCCGCAATGTGACAGCGGACGCTCTATCCAGGTTCACACCGATAGAGTCGGAATGGTCCTTAGACGCAGGATCATTCTCCTTCATTCTGAATCAAGTCCCAGAACTACAGATAGACCTCTTTGCGACGAAAGACAACAAGAAGTTGCCCCTGTACGTGTCCCCGTACGAGGACCCCTTAGCGGAAGCAGTGGACGCGATGTCCCTCGACTGGAACAGATGGTGCAGGATTTATCTGTTCCCCTCCTCACAACCTTCTGTTGAGGGTCCTCAACAAACTGAGATTCTTCAAGGGGGTAGCGGCAATAGTGGCCCACAAGTGGCCGAACAGCGTGTGGTTCCCCCTGGCATTGGAACTACAACTGAAGTTTGTACCGCTACCAGATCCAGTTCTGACCCAGCGAGTCCAGAAGTCAACGGTCTGCGCTTCATTACAGAAAACCCGGACCCTGCAGCTCACTATTTTCTCTCCCTAGCGGTGAGAAAGCGTTTCGGGATTTCGAAAGCCAGCATAGACTTCCTAGAGGAATATAAGTGCAAATCTACTAGAGGCAATATGAGTTATCTTGGAGAAAATGGGTGGCCTTTGTCAAGGCGAAGAATCCGCAGGAGATCTCGACAGACTTCTGCTTATCTTTCTTCATCCACCCTCCATGGTCAAGGAATGGCAGCTAACACGATTTCAGCGTGTAAGTCTGCTTTGACAAGACCCATTCTATATGCCTTCCAGGTCGACCTAGGTAACGAGATCTTTAATAAAGTTCCGAAAGCCTGCGCTAGGCTCAGACCTTCAGCACCTCCAAAGGCCATTTCATGGTCTTTAGACAAAGTTCTTCATTTCGCTTCTCTGTTGAGCAATGAAGAGTGTGCGTTAAAGGATTTGACACAAAAAGTTATTTTCCTATTTGCACTCTCGTCCGGGGCCAGGGTTTGTGAGATTGGTAGCCCTCTTGAGAGAGGCAAGTCGTGTTCAGTTCCTGGATGGGGGAGAACTGAACCTGTTTCCGGATCCTACGTTTCTCGCCAAGAATGAGTTACCCACCAACAGGTGGGGTCCCTGGAAAATCTGCCCTCTGAAAGAAGATGCATCTCTATGTCCAGTAGAATGTCTAAAGGTCTATCTTCATAGAACTTCAGACTTAGAGGGTGGTCAACTATTCAGGGGAGAAACATCAGGCTCAAATTTATCTCTGAATCAACTCAGAGCGAAAATCACATATTTTATTCGCAGAGCGGATCCTGACAGTACACCCGCAGGTCACGATCCGAGGAAAGTTGCCTCATCCTTAAATTTCTTTAATTGTAAGGATTTTTTAACGTCTCCGTTCATACACTGCTGGAAGTCTTCCAGAGTGTTCTTTCGCCACTATGCGAAGCAAGTAGAGGAACTAAAGAGATCTGTGGTAGCAGTGGGTCACGTCGTTAACCCTACTGTTTAACTCTGCGAGGAACAGTGGTTTTAATTGGGACGATTAACTCCAGGGTGAGTGTGTAGTTACATACTGTACTACAAACTAAGTGAGGGCACTGAGTTGCCCATGTAGACTGTTCCATTTCCAAAGGTGAACCTAGCATAAGTGCAGACATGTGTGCCGAGCGTTTCTAACGCTAATGTCATTGATTTGTAATACAGACTTTTATGACTTTTATACCTCGGTATCTTAAAAGTGGCATTTAATGTTTTTTCTTTCAGATAAACAAGTTCTGTTTACTATCATACTTATGCTTAAAGTATTGGGTTATCCTCTTCTTATATATATATATATATATATATATATATATAATATATATTATATATATATATATATATACATATAATTGTGGTTAACCTGTCAGTTTGTCTGTCAATAAACTTGTTCTTGAGAACCTTGCGTCTTCTTCACCTGTGTCAATTTATTGGTATAATTGAGCATTCATTCTATGTACCTTATCTGGGATAATTCTAATAGAATTGTTCCTTTATGCAAGCTATGTTGCATTGGTTTATGCTTTCCCTTAACGGGAGGATTCCGTCCCATAAGGGGACGATGGCGGTTTTACTAGTTTCCTCTTATGCGGATATAAACCTTTGTCCAATACAAGTATTGTGCGGAGAACTGGTCGATATTTCATATTGACGCATTGGTTCTTGACAAACTATGCTTTACTTAATATAGGGTGAGACCAACTAAATTAGCTTGCCTGGTACTCATACATAGATATATGTACTCTTCGAGACTTTTCCAGAGTCTAGTAGGACTCTTCCCTGTAGGGGGCAGGAAGCTCTAACATGGTTTATAGGTTAGTTGAAAAGATGTATAAACGGTAACATCTTAGGTATCTAGGTCTAGTCGACCGGGAAAAATTACCTCCGGGGAGTACGGCACGTTCTGAGAATCCACAGATACAGTAATGCTCTGGTATACTTCTATCATGACGACATGGCTTGAGCCCAAAAAACGGATTTTGAGCGAAGCGAAAAATCTATTTTTGGGTGGGATGGCCATGTCTTCCTGATGGACCCCGCCCTTCCCTTTCTAAGAAAGGGCTGTAGAACCCCTCCCTACATACAGTATCTGTAGCACCTCGTGTACGCTACAAGGAATACAGATGGTGCCAGGATTGGCGCCAGGCACGCTTACGAAACAGGAGATAGGGAGCCTTGGGAGCGGCTCCCCCTTTTTCTTTCCCGATTTCGTTTCATGCCAATTGACCCCTGCGATACGTAATCTCTGTTTTAGGGGTCAGATTGCACCCTAAAACATATCCCTTTCACGAGGGATATTCGCTCCAGGAGTTAGAATTCTGGTACCTTAAGGTAAATTCTCTGGGAATATCGCCATAGTTGTAATATACCCTAGGAAGCTACCCAATAGGAACTTCCATCAGGACGACATGGCCATCTCACCCAAAAATAGATTTTTCGCTTCGCTCAAAATCCGTTATATATAAATATATGGTGGTAGGGACAATTGCGTACTGGTCATCTGCGTCCCGGACAGATGTGTCCCGGACAATTGCATCCTCGGACAATTGCGTCCCACGATTTTTCGTCCCGGAAAATTTGCGTACCTATACTTGATTTTAGTGACCTAGTAATATTTGTTAAAAGATACGAAGGTGACTCTCTGTCTATCTGTATGTCTGTATCTATGCATATATGTTTGTAATTATGTATGTATGTTATCGCTCTATTACAGAACTATTAATTACTGTAAATGAGATATATGGCATTAAACCACTGAAGCACAGAATTGAGAATTACTGTATTTATCAATCATTTTAATTTTGCATTTACGTAGACCTTTATGAACTTAAAAGCAGCTATCGTAAGTCATTATTAAAAAAAAATGACCTAATCATTTTAGACTTATAGAAAATTTATAGTGTATACATACATATATCCATACATACATACATACACACACACACACACACACATAATAATATATATATATATATATATATATATATATATATATATATATATATATATATATATATATATGTGTGTGTGTGTGAGTGTGTGTGTGTGTGTGTGTGTGTGTGTGTAAATTTTCCATTTTATAAAGTTTTGAAAAGTAATGAGACATTCATATTAAATATTGATGTCGATATATAGGTCCTTTCGTGTCCAGTATGTCTAAATGTATAATTATTGTCAAAGTATGAAGTAAGAATCTAAATTACTTGATGCCCTTAAAACATGCATATTCAGGGTGGACAAATTTATATAAAAAATTACTGTGTAAAAAGTATAAAGTGAAGGTAAAAATAAAAAGGTTTATAGAATCAGTAAAACACACATACAAGTACACAAATATCCGGGACGCATTTGACCAGGTCCAAAATTGTCCGGGACACAACTCTCAGGGACTAAAATTTCCAGTACGCAAATGCCCTAGAAACCATATATATATATATATATATATATATATATATATATATATAATATACATACATATATATATATATATATATATATATATATATATACATATATATATATATATATATATATATATATATATATATGTATATATATATATATATATATATATGGTTCTAGGGTATTTGCGTATATATATATATATATATATATATACATATATATATATATATATAAATATATATATAAATATATATACATATATATATATATATATATATATATATATATATATGGTTCTAGGGCATTTGCGTATATATATATATATAAATATATATATATATATATATATATATATATATATATATATATATAACGGATTTTGAGCGAAGCGAAAAATCTATTTTTGGGTGAGATGGCCATGTCGTCCTGATGGAAGTTCCTATCGGGTAGCTTCCTAGGGTATATTACAACTACGGCGATATTCCCAGAGAATTTACCTTAAGGTTCCAGAATTCTAACTCCTGGAGCGAATATCCCTCGTGAAAGGGATATCGCGACATATCAGAGGACGTATTCTTGACACGCCACATGGCAATCTGCACCACGAACAGAGATTACTTATCGCAGGGGTCAATTGGCAAGAAACAAAATCGGGAAAGAGAAAGGGGGGAGCCTCTCCCAAGGCTCCTTATCTCCCGTTTCGTAAGCGTGGCTGGCGCCAATCCTGTCGCCATCTGTATTCCTTGTAGCGTACACGAGGTGCTACAGATACTGTATGTAGGGAGGGGTCCTACAGCCCTTTCTTAGAAAGGGAAGGGCGTGTCCATCAGGACGACATAGCTTGAGCCCAAAAAACGTATTTTGAGCG
>NC_090741.1:87812125-87814985 GCF_036898095.1 Palaemon carinicauda | reverse complement strand
GACTCTTTAGCTATGGTAAGCAGCTCTTCTAGGAGAAGGACACTCCAAAATCCAACCACTGTTCTCTAGTCTTGGGTAGTGCCATAGCCTCTGTACCATGGCCTTTCACTGTCTTTGGTTAGAGTTCTCTTGCTTGAGGGTACACTCGAGCACACTCTCCTATTTTATTTCTCTTCCTCTTGTTTTGTTAAAGTTTTTATAGTTTATATAGGAGATATTTATTGTTGTTACTCTTCTTAGAATATTTTATTTTCCTTTTTTCCTTTCCGCACTGAGCTATTTTCCCTGTTGGAGCCCCTGGGCTTATAGCATACTGCTTTTCCAACTAGGGTTGTAGCTTAGTAAGTAATAATAATAATAATAATAATATATATATATATATATATACATATTTATATATATATATATATATATATATATAAATATATAGCTATATATATACATATATATATATATATATATATATAAATATATATATATATATATATATACAGTATATATATATATATATATATAGTATATATATATATATATATATATGTGTGTGTGTGTGTGTGTGTATGTGTGTGTGTGTGTGTGTACGCTAATCATTCACTCTAATCTAACTTACCCCATGTAATGAAGAAGAAGAATTCGTAACATTTGATCAATGACTAATGTTTACGAGAAAATACTAAGTATACCAAAAACCCTAATCTCCAATTTAAATTGATTACTTGACCAATTACTCATGAGTAACAAGAGCTGAGACACAGACTCCTGTTTCTCTTCCGCACTTTGCGATTTGAATTCCGATCTTCTGTAAGCAGCATAATGTTGCACCTGCTAAGGAGCCATTGGGTTGGAAATCCCGCAAAGATAGACCGCGGAGTGAGTCGTCCAGCTTGTGTGTTTCAAGGCTTATTTACGGTTCCGATTATACACGATTTATGTTCTTGGAAATTAGTCAGATGTGAGAGTAGTTGCATGATTTTTATTGTTTGCTTCCACTTCTTCTTCTTCTTCTTCTTCTTCTTCTTCTTCTTCTTATTATTATTATTATTATTATTATTATTATTATTATTATTATTATTATCACTTTTGTTATTATTATTATTATTATTATTATTATTATTATTATTATTATTATTATTATTACCATCAAGGATCAAACCTTAGATACCATTAATATGATCTGCTCTCAGATAAGAACTGAGAGAGAGAGAGAGAGAGAGAGAGAGAGAGAGAGAGAGAGAGAGTCATGTAATCAAATATAATTTTCCTGATTCATAATTCCTAGTTTAATTCAAAATGGTTGTTGACTCAGTTCAAAATAATATTTACCGTTATCTCTCACTCTCTCTCTCTCTCTCTCTCTCTCTCTCTCTCTCTCTCTCTCCATTGCTTGAATTAATTTTCCGTTAACCTGATCTTCCTCTGTTCCTTCATGCGAATTTCTCTCTCTCTCTCTCTCTCTCTCTCTCTCTCTCTCTCTCTCTCTCTCACACTATATTAGCTTAATTGTGACTTTTGTTTAGATTTATTCGCTGCAAAATATGTGACATTGATTTTCCAGCAACGCCAATTTCCTAATCCAAGCAAAATGGTTCCTTTTCTAATCAACACATTCCATTGCTGATGACTAATTAATCTCTTGCAATTAAAAGTTCCCTTTCCTCTACAAGAATCTCTGTACCGTCATCCTCTCCATTACCATTATTCAAAAGACAATATTTTTGTACAATCGATTCTATGGGAGAACAATCTTCATTATCAATTTTATTGGTGATAATCAGTGCTTTGCTTCTATCTAGGGTATTCTGCTTGGAGCTTAATATCTTTATATGAACACATTTTTCTGAACTCCTTTAAAATAAGAGTAATTATACGTTTAATTAATATAGAAGAATTCAAAAGACATTTTGTATGAAAAAAAAGTAAAGTTAAGACTTGTCTGCAGTCTTTTTTAGTAACACCATTTGTTACAACTCCATCGATCATGAAGGTGATTATGAAGACAATTGTTCTGAAGTGCCTGATCGTTGGAGCGGGATACCTAAGCAACACTGTGCGAGGTCTTATCCCGGATGGGTGACCTTTCAAGAAAAGCCAGGTGCCACTGGTGGCCAATCCCTCCAACATCAAGTTAACATGGCCGAAATAGGTTATGAATATGAATTTGTGGGTTACATACGAGGAAAATATGTATGATTCTTATATTTTGGAATGAAATGACGGTGGATGTGTTGGCATTAAAGTTTACATAAATACAAAACGATTGAGCGTGTACACACAGGAATTTATGTATATATATATATATATATATATGTATATATATATTTATATATATATATATATATGTGTGTGTGTGTGGTGTGTGTGTGTGCCTGTGTATATATGAATATATATATATATATATATATACGTGTGTGTGTTAGGTGTATATCAGTATGTATACATACATACACACAAATATATATATATATATATATATATATATAAATATATATATATATATATATATATATATCTCATAAATGATGAGAGATAGCTGATTATAATATGAGGCAAGTCTGCAGAACTGTCCGAATTTAATATATATTGTCATATATCATCCTTTAAGAAATGACAGGAACGTCCCCTGATCGGGGTTTTTAACTTAAGTCTGAAGGATTAACTTGAGTCCTGGACAAAAATGACTTCTAAGAAGGGCTAGAAACACGTTCTCTGAGTCAAAATGGGGGTTTTTGAGGACGGTGAGTTCAATGGTGACATTTTCAACACCACCTGGGGTCATCTTCATCATCTTCAAGGTCAAAAGGTCTTATTTCAAGGTCAAAATATTAATTTGTTGTCATTTTTACTCGTTTTATTTCTTATT
>NC_090741.1:87799625-87807125 GCF_036898095.1 Palaemon carinicauda | reverse complement strand
ATATTTTCCCCAAGCGATAGGAAAAAACAATTACCTTAGAAAAATTACTCTATTTTTCCCGTGAATATTTGGGGAGATCCAAATTTGGAGAAGTACAAGGTCATGAATTCTTTGAAAGTTTGGGGAGTAGATAATTTGAAATATATTGCTCTGTTTTTCTTGACAATCGATTGATAATGAGAAACTCGTAAATCTCTCTCGATGTTTATTACGTCATAAACGTGAAGGGATTTACATTTCAGGAAACCGAATTTTACTTTTTTAAGAACATAGAAAGAAACAAGTTTAAATCAAGTCGTGATATATCCCCGACTTGAAGAAAAAATAGCCAACGTTAGTTTAAGAGTTTGTTGTGTTCGTTCTCAAGTTTGAGCTCAATACATCTTTCCTCTTTTGGTATCTTGTGTGAAATAAAAATCTGTCAAAAAAAAGGTCGTAAATCTCTAATATATATATATATATATATATATATATATATTTTGAGGTAGGTCGTTGCTCTTGGCGAGCTTCAAAGATAAAATAAAAAGGAGGACGAATTAGTCTGGACAACATCTTTCAATTTATTGGTGCCGACGTTTCAGGACTCATCCATTATCAAGGCTAAAATGGACATATAAAACATTATAAGCAAAACTCAGTAAAAATATATAAAATACAAAAAAGACAGTCAAAATTAAAATTGAAATTATAAACACAGTTACAAGTAAAATATGGAGATAGAAAAAATTAACTTAGAGAAAAGTATCTTAAAATTAAATATACAAAAATCAAAATTGTCTAAGCAGACCAACGTGTCTGGAACAGACTAGAGTACTGAGTGACTATCTGAAGGACAGTACTCAGGAAGAAAATTCTAAATCTTGCCAGCTTAAGCGATGTGGAGGGGGACAGAGGATAATTGGCTGTTTAACTTAGGAGCCTTTTCTTTAATCATTAACGATTGCAATAGTAAATTAGTAGAGAGGAGAGTTGTTTGGCGCTTGAGCAATGATTTCAAAATTTTTATATGCAATATTGGTCTTTGCATTTACTTCCATGTTCTCTGATGGTTGAGAATTCTTTGGTTTTGAGCAATAAGGATAACAAATCAACCAACAATCCAACCCTTAAAGAAATGAGTAAACTGTCCACCTAAATATCCATTAACATTTTCTTTTTTAATTTTCAATCGTCCTCAAGTGCAACTCGAGATTAAATAAAATATAGGGGGGGGGGGATGTAACTTTTGATATATTTAATCTGGATACGAAAAATCCAGTGCTCTGAAAAAGGTACTTTTTCTCTAAATCTCAGATATGTCCTCTGATATATGATAGTAAAAAAAATGATGTAAACAAAGTAAATTTGTATTTTACTTGTTTGTTTTATGTGGTTATGATTTTGTTTGTTGGGATCTCTTTTCTTGTTTGGCCTGATTTGATTTAACTTTTTATTTTTTATATATCTCTATTTTTCTTTTTACTATTCCCTCCTTTCCCTATAATTTTTACGGTTGTTTTAGATTGATCTGACCTTGCAGCAAATGTTTTTATGTTGAAAAGGTTGACATAAATCTGTTTAAAAGTTTATATATGAAAGATCTATTTTAATGCTGCTTACTGTTTTTTAAATATTCTATTTTAATTATTCATTACTTTTCTTAGATTGTTTATGTCCTTATTTCTTATCCACCACTGGGCTATTTTTGCCTGTTGGAACCCTTGGGAAGCATTCTGATTTTCAAATTAGGGTTGTAGCCCAGCTAGTAATAATAATAATAATAATAATAATAATAATAATAATAATAATAATAATAATAATAATAATAATAATAATAATAATAATAATAATTATCATTATTAAAATTATTATTATTATTATTATCATTATTATTATAACGATAACGATAATGATAATGATAACAATAACGATAACGATAACGATAACGATAACGATAATGATAGTGATAATAATAAGGATAACAGTAACGGTAACGATAACGATAACGATAACGATAATGATAATAATAATGAAAGACTTGCCAATTTGTATCAGAAATAAATTTAAAATCCTTGTATGATACAAATACCTTGACGTTTGTTGTGCTGAATCATGCAAAGGATGTATATTCAATTACAGCAATACCTCAGTTTATGACCTTAATTAGTTTTGAAAGCGACCTCGCAACCTAAAATTCTCGTTCCAAAAAGAGATATTTTTCCCATAAGAAAGCGGGAATTTCACACGATTTATTGCACATGTCCATAAATACATTTAAACATTCATTATTAATATTTTTTAATGCTAATTATCGAACAAGGTACAATCCCTGATATCAGAAATGAATACTAATTGAAACATAAAAATGAAAATATTGATAAATTAAATCGTATTTCACCTTTGAAGTTAGTTGTTGCCGGTGTGATGGGGACGAGATTGGAGGAGGAGCCAGTTACTGTTTGTAGGAAGAATTTCCCTCCAGGAAAACTTTGTGTAAAATATCGAGAGTTCTCTCTCTCTCTCTCTCTCTCTCTCTCTCTCTCTCTCTCTCTCTCTCTTGAACGTCATTCGCTAACACGAATTGAATAGCTGAGTTTCCACTTTAAGGAAACTTTGGTGTATCTTGTATTACAATATTACTTTCAACTTTCAACTATCACAATGAACCTATCTAAAAACAACTGTTCTAACAATTTATTCAAACAAAAATGAAAATGAGACTTCAACATTGTTGGTTCGTAAATTCACTGCTCCGATGGAATAAAGTTCTCTCCTCATAACAGTGACCCACCCAATTCTTGTTTTCGAACGAAATAGAACAAAACTCTTCAATTCTGTTGAAAATAGTTGCCCCCTGTTAGGCATATTCAATACTGTTTTCTATTGGAAGGTGGAGATCTAGTAACTTCAAAGTTTATCAAATGAAGCGAAACATGGACGGCTTAGCCTTAAAGGAAACTTTACAGTAATATTAAACACGATGAAAGACGGTTTAAGATGGAAAGATGAAAGAAGGAAGGGAGATCCAGTGATACAATCATATTCCCATTGATCTATAAGTACCTATAAAACTTTATAGGTATATAATTCTATAATATTGAAGTATAAAAGGGAGAGTTTTACAAGAATTAATCGTTACATATTAGATATTGATAATATCATTTAAATATATAATCAAATCGTGGTTCGAGAGAAACGGCAATATGTTCTCAATCCTATAATTTTGCTATTCTATTTGGCTTAATTTATGGTACATGCTTTTTGTCAATATATTTAAATGATCTTCACTTCTATGAAATATTGGTAAATGATTATAGGATATAGTAATTGCCTTATTTCATATGAATTTATTTCTAAATATGAACAATAAAAACTATAAATTACAAGAATTTTATCTATGAAATAACGGTAAAATATCTTTTTTCTTTATTCATTTCCAGCCATAAACTCTGGCACCACGATCTACTTCCACCTATAAAGTAAAAAGGAAAAAGTAATGTTATTGTTGGTCCTTTGTTTTGCAATGCAAAAGTGTTTTCCCTTCTCTCAAGGATTTTGTTTCTGAATCCTTTTGCAACTTGACCATTCTTTCAGAATCTGACATAACTCAAATATTTCGAGGAATTGTGTTTTTGAGTTTTGTTTTATCTCGGACACGCTCCCTCAGAATCCTTTGCAGGATTTGAGTTCAGTTCACATCTTCCTTTGTTCGCATTTGTATCTTATTATATATGAAATTTAGGCTAATGGAACTATATGCAATGTTTATACATATACGTATATATTCACAAATATATATCTATAGTATCTATATATATATATATATATATATATATCCTCTGAAAGAAATATCAGGAAACTAGTCAGGATCTAATCTTATATTTTCTATTTAATTTTCCCTGAGACTATTTTTGAATCCAAGCAATCACGTTTCTCAGTAATTTTTACTCGTGTATACTCAAGCGCACATACACACAAACACACTCATACACACACACACACACACACACACATATATATATATATATATATATATAGTGTGTGTGTGTGTGTGTGTGTGTGTCTGTGTGTGTAAGTGAATATGTGTGGACCATGCGTAATATACTCAAAACTTATCAAAGAGCAATGTAACATGAACTAATTTTTAATTATAACACTGCAACTTAAAACCGATTGTGAACAGGAAAATATAAAACAAAATATCTATAAAAACTTCTAAACTCAATAACTGAACCGAGAACGATTTGTCTACCTTTCCAAGACAATTCCTGTTATGACAACAAAAGGATATTGGATTCAGTCTCTGGAGAAGAGAACTTGTACACAAACAAAGTTTTGAGGGTCGAGGTTCACTGCCTTCTAGCAAGCTCCGCACAATGTTGACTAAACCATGAAAATACCTTCTAAAAAGTATTGTTATGCAATGATGTATGAAAAAAAGTAATTTATTTTGAAAAAATATTCAGAAAATCTGTATTTCAAGTAGGAAAGAATGGATAAAAGTAATTTTATCCAATCATACATCTTTTCGATCAGACGAATCACCACTACATTCATTTTTTTTTTTTTTTTTTTTTTTTTTGTAGGACCCCCATAAATTTCACCGTAAAACCTTCACACCAATATTCACTTTATTGTGTTCCGATCTCGAATCATTACATGTTGCTTTCAATAGCTAACAAAAAATATTCGACAAGAGCAATTGAAATATGGGAAAATAATATAAAATTAAACTCGCACAAACAAAACATGATTATCAACAAGTTCCTGTGTGCTTTAGACTGTTTTTTTTCTTCGAAATTACATACACATATATGGTCGGGGCTAATTACGATAGGCATTCGTCATTTCCATATATGGATTTTTTTTTCTATCCTAAACCCCTGATTTATTTTTTTAAAAACACCCACTTCCGTCACGCTTTAAAAACCTCTAACACAAATTTGTTCCTGATGTTGCGCCATAATGAAAGTGTGTCGTGAGATGACCCATGATGATATATTCCCAGTGACAAGGATTTCCATAGAGGCTCAGTTTGTCTGTAAAATGCTGACGACAGTAGTTAAGGTGATAACATCTTTGACCACACTAACTGGATTTCTTCTCGTTGCAGAAAGTTTTCATCGAGGCTCGGTTTTGTCCCCAAAGGGCTGATGACAGCAATTAAGGGGGTGATACCATAGACTAACACACTTACTGATTCTCTTACTGTCTGCAGACACTCTTCATCCAGGACTCTTTTTTGGTTCTTAAAGTGCTGACAACTGTAACTAAGACGATGAAATCTTCGACCAAATACTATACTGTAGTTCCACGAATCTAAAACCAAAGTTCTGGTGGAGTTGGCGCGTGGAATTTTCCTTTCACTCGATGTTGGCTTATTCCAATCTAAGCTACTTGATCGTTGAGTCACTGAGCTGCCAATTTTGTATGCGTGCGTCGTCAGCCATGGAATGTGTGTGTGAACACCACATATAGCTATAAAATACATGATGTGAGTGGAATAATGATTTACAAGTTTGAAAAATTCTCATATTTTACTTATTAGGTCTCAAATGACCCATTAATAAGCAGGCTCGTTGTATCTAGCATGTACCTTCTGTTGAATCAGATAGCTTGTCTGATTTAAATCTTAAACTAACTTATTAGTTCCCATCAATTGTGTATTCATTACACAACGCTCATACAGTACATACAACAACGCTTAGCAAGTGTTCCAGGGCAATCGCAACAGAACACCAGCACTGTAAAAATATGTATGCCACATTCCTTTATTGTTGTACAAGTGTCTCATCCATTATAAGTTTACTTTCCTATAATATGCTAACATATGGACGTTTATATTGTATGTCTATACCTATTTGTAATGTCTTTGACCTAAACCAGATAATTGGTGCATCTCTTGTTTAGATGGCAATGCAACAGTAAACGTGAGTAATTCCCTTGGACTCAAGGCAGAACCTTAGTTGGGTGGTTTCTATAGCTCTACAGAGACACTTCATCAAAACTCAGTTTGTTCCCCAAGGTGCTGATGAAAGTAATGAATGTTGATAACATCTTTGACCAAACACTAGCTGATTTCATTCTCTCTGCTTGTACTTCTTAATCAAGGCTCGGTTTGTCCCCAAGGTGCTGATGACAGAAATTAAGTTGATAAGATCTTTGACCAAATACTAGTCTGATTTCATTCTCTATGCTTCCACTCTTCATCAAGGCTCGGTTTGTTCCCCAAAGTGCTAATGATAGTGATTTAGTTGATAACATTTTTGACCAAACACTAGCTGATTTCGTTCTCTCTGCTTGCATTCTTCATCAAGGCTCGGTTTGTTCCCAAGGTGCTGATGACAGTAATGAAGTTGATAACATCTTGACCAAACACTAGCTGATTTCGTTCTCTCTGCTTGCATTCTTCATCAAGGCTCGGTTTGTTCCCAAGGTGCTGATGACAGTAATGAAGTTGATAACATCTTTGACCAAACACTAGCTGATTTCGTTCTCTCTGCTTGCATTCTTCATCAAGGCTCGGTTTGTTCCCAAGGTGCTGATGACAGTAATGAAGTTGATAACATCTTTGACCAAACACTAGCTGATTTCGTTCTCTCTGCTTGCATTCTTCATCAAGGCTCGGTTTGTTCCCAAGGTGCTGATGACAGTAATGAAGTTGATAACATCTTTGACCAAACACTAGCTGATTTCGTTCTCTCTGCTTGGCATTCTTCATCAAGGCTCGGTTTGTTCCCAAGGTGCTGATGACAGTAATGAAGTTGATAACATCTTTGACCAAACACTAGCTGATTTCGTTCTCCTCTGCTTGGCATTCTTCATCAAGGCTCGGTTTGTTCCCAAGGTGCTGATGACAGTAATTAAGTTGATAAGTATCTTTGACCAAATAACTAGCTGATTTCATTCTCTATGCTTCCACTCTTCATCAAGGCTCGGTTTGTTCCCCAAAGTGCTAATGATAGTGATTTAGTTGATAACATTTTTGACCAAACACTAGCTGATTTCGTTCTCTCTGCTTGCATTCTTCATCAAGGCTCGGTTTGTTCCCAAGGTGCTGATGACAGTAATGAAGTTGATAACATTTTTGACCAAACACTAGGCTGATTTCGTTCTCTCTGCTTGCATTCTTCATCAAGGCTCGGTTTGTCCCCAAGGTGCTGATACCAGTAATTAAGTTGATAAGATCTTTGACCAAATACTAGCTGATTTCATTCTCTATGCTTCCACTCTTCATCAGGCTCGGTTTGTTCCCCAAAGTGCTAATGATAGTGATTTGGTTGATAACATTTTTGACCAAACAGTAGCTGATTTCATTCTCTCTGCTTACATTCTTCATCAAGGCTCGGTTTGTTCCCTAGGTGCTGATGACAGTAATGAAGTTGATAACATCTTTGACCAAACACTAGCTGATTTCATTCTCTTTGCTTGTACTCTTCATCAAGGATCGGTATGTGTCCAAGGTGCTGATGACAGTAATTAAGTTGATAACATATTTGA
Organism: Palaemon carinicauda; assembly: GCF_036898095.1. Lineage (NCBI taxonomy): Eukaryota > Metazoa > Arthropoda > Malacostraca > Decapoda > Palaemonidae > Palaemon > Palaemon carinicauda. The sequence goes on along the minus strand of NC_090741.1, from coordinate 87,799,646 downwards.
CCAAACACTAGTTGATTTCAT
>NC_090741.1:87777125-87789625 GCF_036898095.1 Palaemon carinicauda | reverse complement strand
AATAATAATAATAATAATAATAATAATAATAATAATAATATTAAAGACTCGCTATCTGTATCAAAAATAAATTAAAAATTCTTGTGTTATACACAAAGGCTGGATTCTTGTTATGCTGACTAAAATAGGATATTTATTCAACTACAGTAGTATATCGGTTCACCAGATTAATTAGCTATGGGATTGAGCTTGCAACATAAAATTCTCGTTCCAAAAAAACAAATTTTCCCCTAAGAAATGTAGCCGCTAACATCAGAGATGAATACTAATTGGAGATTAAAAATAGAAATATTGACAAATTAAATTTTACTTTAACTTTGAAGGGAGTTGCTGTTGTGAAGGAGACGAGAGAGGAGGAGCAGGAGGAGGTGGTGGTTAATGTTTGCAGGAAGAGTCTCCCTCCATGAAAACGTGTGGTAAAATATCAGGCGTTCTCTCATTTGGACTTCATTCGCCACCACTAACTGAATAGCCTAATCTACACTTTCAGGAAACTTTGTCTTATTTTATTTTCACTCTTTCTTTCAACTATATGAGTGAACTTATCTAGAGACATCTGTTCTTTTGCTTTTTATAAAATGGCATGTGAATGAGACATCTAATTATTGGTTCATAAATTCCATGTTTGCCATGCCAAAGCCTTGCCTGGATGATGCTTCTACAAAACTTTCCTGTTTCCCTTATTTTTAACATCCTCTTCAAGTGAAATATCCTTCACAACTTCTTGTTGCTGCTCCTTATGAAACTCCATTATCATCTCTGTCATCAGCAGCTGGCTGTGTTCCTCAATAAGGTCGTTAATGTCATTCTTATCCACCTCCAATCCCATTGTCCTTCCGAAGGATATTTCATCATCAGCTGCCTCCTGCGGGAGTACGAATCCCTAGAAATCACGTTCAGGAACACAACCATGCCAAAGTTTCCTATAAGCAGTATTGAGGGTTCTGTTCGTAATCCCTTCCGAGACTTTGTCAATGTTTTTGAGGCAGTTGACAATATGGAAATATTCTTACTAAAACTCTAAAATGGTGTGCTTAATCCATTTGGTGAAATCAAAGCATTTTTGGAATATTATTTTGTATAAAGCTTTTTTGAAAGTCTAGATCACACTCTGATTTATAGATTCGAGTATGAGAAAGGTGTTTGGAAGCAGGACATTAATTTCGACGAATTTGACCTCATTTAACCGGTCATCTTTAAGGCCTGGAGGATGAAGAAGAAAATTGTTCTCAAGTAACAAGGCTGTGGAAAGTTCCTCTTCAAAAGCTATTCTTTAACATTACCCCCAAAAAACTGCACTGATCCATTCCACACACACACACACACACACACACACACACACACAAAAAAAAAATAAATAAAAAAAAAAATAAAAAAAAAAAAGACGGTCACCCAAGCCTTGTTAGTTGTCCTCCACATGACATTTAGTTGCTTCTTGTGCATCTGCATTTCTTGAAAGCTTGTGGATTATCAAAGTGATACACTAGGAGTGGATAAATTTTGAAATTTCCCCCTTTTAAATTTTGAAACGAATGGCTCTGTTGACGTGTCATCGGAGCTCACAGCCTCATTATGTCGCACAGTAGTCACTTCCGGAGCACTTTGAGTCCTAGCATGGGTAGACACCTTGTCCGCTTATGACTCAACATTAAACCTTCATATTAGATTTGAGGGCCTGAGTCCATCTTGCTCATAAGAGGAGCATAAAGTATAAGAAAGGCAAAGGGTAAACAAACCCATCCCCCACTCTTCCATGAGGAAATAATGGCACCCTGAATAACATGGAATGAAAAGCCTGAAACAGCTGACGCAACCCATGATAAATGGATGGTCTGTTCGCTGAGGTCGATGTGACCAGGAACACAAATAAACTAAATAGAAATTTTGCTTTCGATCCCTCGCCTTTCCTGGATAGACCTTATCGCCACAAAGTTTGGTGGAGTGACTTTTTTTATGAGGATATAGCAAAATGATTTATCACTATGAAAAGTAGATGATAAAGAAAAACAAATGGTTAACGAAATAATAATAACAATATGATAGAAAGGGATAAATAGCGAATTTGGTTTGTCTTTTCTTGAAGTTTCAACATGGCTCTGAAAAAGTTGATGAATGATGATCCATAACAAACGATAGGTACAATCAACGAGTTTCAAAAAGAAACTCAATTACAAACAACGAAATATCGTACATTTAATTCGTGAACTCACCAAAAATGTGTCAGAAAAGACAAGAATAATACCGAATTAAGGAGTAACCGTACACGGAGGTATTAGGTTGCAGTCCTGGAAAGGGAAAAGGTATGGACTGATGCTGGAAAACCTGGAAGAGAGAGAGAGAGAGAGAGAGAGAGAGAGAGAGAGAGAGAGAGGAGGGGGGCAGCGGCAGCCTGGAAAGTCGTTAGGGGGAAATGACGCAAGATATCTCTCTCTCTCTCTCTCTCTCTCTCTCTCTCTCTCTCTCTCTCTCTCTCGTAAACTAGACCTTATTATAAGTTTACAAAACCTCAAAATGTTTCGAAGGCGATGCTCTAAATACAGTATACCTAAAAGGAGATTTGACAGACATCACGAAACTGAAGGAAACTGAAGAACCAACAGATCTTCCATATATTCGGGAAAACGATGACTCTGTTTCATGAAAAAAAATGTCGAGAACTGTTGGTAGGCCTACGTACTTGATCATGTTGCCACATTACTTGGAGGGTAGTTGATTGATATTTGACGCTGAGTGAACTTAGTTAAATGATGGTGTCAACGGGAGAATATGGAAATTTATTTAATAAATTAATTGTCTGTGTTTGTTGTTCTCTCTTCTCCCTTTTCGTCTTTTAGCATGTTTTTGAACCAGAGCTCGGGTAAAGAAAATCCGGTTATTCACGTAAATAGTCTGGATTCCATCGCCTTATGCTTGAAAAAGTATTTTTAGGTGAAAATAATGGTAATTCTCTCTCTCTCTCTCTCTCTCTCTCTCTCTCTCTCTCTATATATATATATATATATATATATATACAGTATATGTATATATATATATATATATATATGGGATACGGCCTTTTTTTTTCTTATGCAGTTTCGTCTAAAAGCACTTTAGTCTAAAGGCACTTTGGTCAAAAATCACTTTGGGCTAAAGGAACTTTTGTGTTAATAGCCGTCTATTAGGTTAGGTTGGTCATGTTAGGTTAAGTTAGGTAGGTTAGATTAGGTTTATGGAAAATTAATCATTATGAAAAAGAATAGCTATTAACAATAAAGTTACTTTAGACTAAAGTGCTATTATACCAAAATGCCTTTAGACTAAAGTGCCTTGAGACCAAAGTGCCTTTAGACTAAAGTACTTCAGACCAAAGTGCTTCAGACAGAAAGTCCTAGACCCATATATATATATATATATATATATATATATATAGGTTGCTGTGTTCTTTTGGATTAGCAATTCTCTTAGGCAACTTTCATTCGTTACTTAAGCATTTTGGCGTCAGTTACTTTAAGATAATACTTTTCTGGCTTTTGTATCTTCTCATGTCTCCAAGGCTAGATTTTTGAAGGAAGAGGCGGAATTTCTTTCTTTGCTGCTCTATTTATTTAACCTTCCAACAATTGTTTCAGCCATCAACTATTGACTCCTGGTAAATTATTATTATTATTATTATTATTATTATTATTATTATTATTATTATTATTATTATTATTATTATTATTATTATTATTAGTTAACCTTTATCTTGAACAACAGTTATCCATTTAGTTTTCGTTGATGTTGATGTTCTCTTTAACTTTATTCTGTGGAATGTGACCTTCACTACCGTTTACTGCTCATCAATCTCTCGAGCCTATATGTAACTGTATATAGACATTTCAGGCTCTTGAATACACTTTAGCTATTGCACAATCATGGCTAAAAAGTTCACAAACCTTTATTGCTAAATAACGGCACTGCACGTGAAAAAGATCCTCCTCTTGACATTGCAAGTAACTTATAATTTACTGTCACAGAGGAAACCGCTTATACTGTCCAATTAGAAAATTTCTGAAAGTTTGAGTAGCCAGTTATGGCCTTTACCCTCAGAGAGATGTACATGCCATGTACAAATATTTTGTTTTCCCCAATTTTCATTCAAATCCACTCTTGTTTTACAGTATGACTTTCATATTCAGATTCATCTCAAGAATGGACAGACTAAGACATACCAGTTTTAATTGAAAAAAAAAAAAGAAAAAAAAATAAGAAGAAGAAAAAGCAGACCATCACACAGAACAGTATAGGTAACGCATAAATATATTCAATGAAGGCCATTTGTGTATTGTTTATGTAAAACCCTACAAATTATGATGATTAATATTTTCTTCCTATTTCTTATTTATCTATGAAATGAAAGACCTGAAATATATACAAAAGTATTTACATTAGTATATTTAGTATTGCATAGTACAGTATGCATTTTATAAAAAATGGGAAAAATTCACTTACTGACCTTTTACCCTAATTTCTGACCTTATAAAGCAGATGTGAAACACATATAACATTTACCTACTGAGCAAAAATTTCTGATGAAAAATGCATATTGGTTTGCGTTTCCTAAAAAATTCCTCATACGGTTTAAATGCCTATTTCTAGATTTTTTTTCTCTCTTTTTTTATTTCATAGCATAATGTTTTTAATTTTTTTCTGTGCCAATCTATGTCAAGGCAAGCCACTGAAGAAGATTACAATGGAAATGTTAATTTTAAACAGTATCATGATAGAGAGAGAGAGAGAGGAGAGAGAGAGGAGAGAGAGAGAGAGAGAGAGAGAGAGAGTGAGAGGTGAAAAAACTTCCTTTATTTAAAAAGAAAGGCTTTTTAAGCATAAGGCAGTAGAATCCAGATTAATTAATCCTGACTAGCGGTGGTTCGCAAAACAGTCTAAAAGAAGAAATCAAAGAAGAGATATAAAAGCGTCCACAGAATGAAGTTCCTAATTGAGTTTCTATATTTTCCTGCTGATACCAACCTTGAACTAAATCTCACCCAGCGTCAATAATTTATTAAATTCCTTCATCAAGTACGTCGGCATTCCATTGGCTCTGGATATTTTTGTAATGAAGCAGAATCAACTTTTTTTCCCCGAATAAATGGATTATCTGGCTCTTGATTATAGTTTGACCCAGTTTCTCATTTTAATTTTTTTTTTTTTTTTTTTTTTTTTTTTTAGAAATATTATTCAGAACTTCCCTTTCCAGGCATCTTGATTTCTCGTTAATTTCGGTCTCTCGTCCTTATTGTATATCTGAGGTTTTGTGAATCTACAATAAAGCCTGTTTTGCAGAAGTCTATATGAGGAGTATTCATAGTATAATTGAATTGTGAGATAGAGCCTTATTGCCTTATTCTATGTTTGGGTTCCCCCAGGTCCCTCAGTGTGAGGCACCTCGTAAATCCACCAGAGAGTTGCTAATGCATCTTCCGGTGTATTTTGTATCTTCCACTCTTGGATGGTCTGCGAGAGAGAGAGAGAGAGAGAGAGAGAGAGAGAGAGAGCAGTCATCATTATTTATTGATATATATATATATATATATATACATATATATATGTAATATATATATATATATATATATATATACAAATATATATATATATATATATATATATTTATATATATATATATATATATGTATATATATATATATATATATATGCATATATATATATAATATATATATATATTATAAATCTATTTATCTTCACACACGATACATGAGTAGATAGATTAACACACAGATGAAAATCATTAGCAGAGAAAAGGAAATATGACAGCTCTAGTGCCCTCCGTATATGAGAGAGAGAGAGAGAGAGAGAGAGAGATGAGGAGAGAGAGAGAGAGAGAGAGGTCATCTTTGTTTGTTTGATATATGTTTTATAAACAATTATCTTCACGTTACGATATATGAATAGATATTTTAACCAATAGATGGTTAGCATTAGCAGAGAAAAATGTACATTATGTATGTATGAGAGAGAGAGAGAGAGAGAGAGAGGAGAGAGAGAGAGAGAGAAGGGGGGGGGGGTATATCTTCCCTCATCTTCCCTTAACGACCTTCCAGGCTGTTACTGTCCTTCCTCCACTCTCTCCATTCCTTCCAGGTTTTCCAGCATATGTCCAGACCTTTTTCCCTTTTCAGGAATACAACCTAATAATATTTGTATAGGGTTACCCCATAATTCAATATAATGTTTAACATTTCTGATCTTTTTTCGCTTCATTTATTATTTTTTTTCTTTTTTTTTGTGGAAGCCGTACGATATTTTATTTTTGTAATCTGTTTTTTAAACTTGTTCATTGTGTCTATCGTTTTGTAAGGAATATCATATCTCAAATTGGTAACAGCCAGTCCGAAACTTTAAGAAAGGTGAAAACTAAATTCTCATTAATCATTTCTATCTTATCGTTATTATGAATAGGTTTTTTATTTCGTCTATATTACCTCGTTCTTTTCCTCGTTATCCATCGTTTTGCTATATCCTCATAAAAAAATTGTCAGTGTCCAAAATTTTTGGCGGAAAAGTCAGATTGTGTCCACCCAGGAAGAAAGGATAAAAACATGCCAAGAAAGGCGAGCGATCGAAGGTCAAATCTCTAATTAGTTCTTTTGTGTCCTGGTCCCACCGACCTCTCAGAACAGGCAATCAATTTATCATAGGTCTCGTCGGTAGTTTCAAGCTTTCCTTTCCAGGTTATTAGGGTGCACTTATTTCCACTTAGAGGAATAAGGATGGCTTTGTTTACCTTTCGCCTTCCTTCTGCTTTATGCTCCTCTTATGAACAAGATAGGCTGAAGCACCAGCGCTGGTAGAAAGATTTAAATATGTCTCATGAAGTTCGAGGCAAGAATGGCTGTTTCATCCCTTGCCAAGATTCTTGGGCTGATGTGTTGTACTATGCTACCGGTATTTTTATATTGATTTTAGAAGCAGGTATTCTCAAAGTTACTTAATTTATATAATGACACCTCCACTTTATTGGTTTTAAATTGAATCTCCTCTTTGTCTTTATTTATAACAAATTATTTCTATATTAATGGCCCTCGGTGCCATCGAACTAAAATCTATTAGCTAATCATGAGCTCAAAAAGGAATGGAAAATACATTGAATTCGATCCTCACCCTTACCCACGCTAGGACCCATGGTTTCTAGGAAGTGGCTTTTAATCTCCGGCCTAGCATCCCTACTTTACAGGAACAGTGAGGTATTGAGTCTTTTTGTTGAAGTTTATGTTACTCTGAGGGGGGTTCATACTCTGCTCCCAAATATTATAGGTTGCTAAGTATTTCACCTACCTGACACGCCGTTTGTGTTCCATTGTTTACCGACAGTTTTTTCTTATTGCCGTTGGAATAGATTAATGGAAAAATTATACACTAAAATACTTCAAACGATTTGCCACAAATGATGAAAAGTTGACAACAACAATTAAGTCCTTAAGGAGATATGGCCCCTTGATTTGTTTGAATGGTTTACCGTATTACTTGATAATTGGATTGCCATGAGAGCTTGATAAATTATGTGGATGTTTGGTGTCAGATGATAATATGTCCTTTGGCTACTGTAAAAACTGAAGTCATTTTTATTTTCACATAGACAAAAAACTATTTTGTGCTTTTTTCGTTTCCGCGTTATATGGTTATCTGATTTTTGCAGATACTGCTATAGGAAAAATTAGCTCAGTCATGTTTTAACTTTCTTCAAGAGGTAATTGTTTCTATTTTATGAACAATAAGCCATTCGTTACTAGAGATATCGAAAAATATACAGTATATATTCAACTAGTCTACTTATTACTTCCGCCAACAAAGTTGCAAGCAGGTTATGTTTGCGCCCCTGTCTGTGAGTTTGTTTGTGATCAGCTTCCTGGCCACAATTTTAATCGTAGAGTAATGAAACTGGAAATGATGAAATGTTATGTAAAAAGCTGGAAATTATCAAATTTCGGAAGGTCAAGGCCACGGTCAAGGAAAATGTCAAATTCATGTAATCAACCATATATTTGGGCATCGTTGTCACGAAGACTTCAAACTTGGTTCATATTTCAGGGTATGAAAATCCACGATAATTAATACATGTTAAGGTTAAAGGTCAAGGTCTAGCAAAAAGTTAGAAAAATAAAGGCTGCGGCAACAAAGATGTGTTCTACTAAGTCCACTTCTAGTTTTATGCCTTGAATCCAACACATTTTGCTCTTACTCATCATTGTACCTGAGATATTTGCACCATTGATATTTGACGATAAGCAATCCTTCATTTTCCGGGTTGTTTTAGACCAACAATAAGCATACAAAATTCTGGAAAGTTTCTAAAGGTTTTCATCTAACCGCACTTGTGTTTTGGCCACAATTTTTATGCGTAATGATGCTTTTACCTAGGGGAGACTCTGCTATAACAACTTAGATTTTCATAAAATTTCTTTGTGAATGGTTAGAATTATTGGATACTTTTTCTTTTATATTTCGCAAATATATCATACCTTACGTCTACTCATCTGGCATTATGACTGATATCCATACCAGCATTTTGTTAAAGTCTATGCATCTTGACAATGCTGTTGCTAATCACGGTCAATGTGAATTTAAAATTATTCGAAACAAACTCAATTAGAGACAGCAAACCCCCTCTAAGTCTGCCCTTGTCTCCATGAAAAATCTCCTTCATCCAGATCCATTGGTATCACAGAATTTCATAATTTATTTTCAGTTATGAGTCCTACTTTTGTTTAAATTCTCATAAAATTATGTTCATATGAATATGTATAAACCTATATATAACAAAAGAGAAACAGAACCTTGTCATATATGATAAAAAGTGTAAGGTAAGTGTTTCCGTTTCGCCGTTTAATAAATTTTGCTTATTCTAAATGTGCCTGATATGTCTGTTGAGAAAAATGTAAAAGGGAATCACAAAACATATATAAAGAAAGTTGTTAATATAATCAACGGAGTAGTAAATACCCGTTATAAAAAACACAATAAATACTGTGCCAGAAATTCTGAAATATGTAAGACCTTATTATCTAAGTAAGCACCATAGTATTTAATCTTTCCCCTGGATGGTGGGTAGAACTCATCTCTGGTAACCTATTCTATTTTCCTGCTCTGGAACTGAAAGCCCCCTGCCTTCTCTTTTTTACCCCTCTCTCTCTCTCTCTCTCTTTCTCCTTCACCTCCAAGTTAACCTGAGATAGATATTAGGCAATTTAAAAAGAAATCGAGCTGAAGGAATTGGGTCGTTTTTTTCAAAATTATCGTTTTATGCTGGGAGAGAGAAGGGAGAGGGAATTATTTTTAAGGAAGAATTAGATAAAGTGAAACTGAGAGAGAGAGAGAGAGAGAGAGAGAGAGAGAGAGAGAGAGAGAGAGAGAGAGACGGTTTACTATACCAAAAAGAAAAGAAAGTCAGTCCCATGAAATGACAGATAATTAGATCCATGATTTTCCTTAAAAGTGAGAGAGAGAGAGAGAGAGAGAGAAGAGGAGAGGAGAGAGAGAGAGAGATATGAATATTTATAACAATATTTATACAATACTAAATCCTACTGCTTATATTGAAAAGAAACAAATTATTCTCGTGAGAAAAGTGACATAAAATTAAGAAAATAGATTGCACATGAATTTCTCACATTTCACCATCTTTGAGAGCCCTACCAAGAGTGGTGGTGCTGGTGACTGAGAACAGCAATTTCGCGGAAATGAGCCACTTCAAGACCTCAAAAATTTTAGTCACTTCCACAAGTCTTGTTTTTTTTTTTTTTTTTTTTTTCTTATTCTTTCAAAAGCGGATCCTATACGACCGTGATTTACCACATTCTGGATTCGATTTTTATGAAACCCATGTCCCAGAATTCTTCTGTTCGTTAGATTGCATTTTTGCCTTGATTCTTGTGTTTCTATTTTTTCATAGTTTCTGTTGAAAGCTTTTTCTTCAGGTGCTTCATAAAATATGGTTGCACCTGTCTATTTGATTTATGTTTTTATTTATTTTCTATTTGGTTTTCATCGTCTTACTTTTTATACTTTTAGTTTAGTTGGTAACGTACATATAAACACGGCTCCAATAAAGTATTTTTACAATTTTAAAATTATATTACGAAAGCCGTTGGTGAGATATGTTAATCAAATTTATTCTATGTATTCAGTAGTCATTAGAGTGTTCCATCGTCTTGCATTAGTAAATTACAGGTACTCTGTTGATGAAAGAGGTACTGTTAAACTAACCCCCTAAATCTTGGCTAAACTTTAGGAGGATGTGTCATAGTTTACTGAAAATAACAATCGTATACGCAGACTTTGTGAAATCTCACATGTATGGTACGAGAAATATATAAAAACAAGACCAACGTTGGAGGAGTGGACGAGCTAGAACATCTTGAGGAAAACATTGATCGTGGAAGACAAACTTTGGATCGTCCTTATAATAAGTTCATCCATGCTGGCACAATGCGCTTTAATCGACCACGTTCAATACCGCACAAAATACCACACAAGAAATTGCGACTATATGCTTATAAAGTACAACTCAAACGAGCACTTGATCTAAGTATTACAGCAAAACAGAAAAAAATTGCAGTTACCTTGCTTGGACCGTATTTCAAAGGACGAAACGTCACTCAACCGAGTTTCCTTTGAGATCATGTGAAATTGAATCATCGGTCCATTTATCCTCAACAAAACGTCAATTACTGCACTAGATTGGGAAGAATAGCTCAATTTCTTGGCCTTGTACAGCATGTGTTTCATAAACGCTAATGCTATTGCATTTTTTTTAATAGATAATAGAAAAACCTGTTTAACCTTGCCATCGCATGTTCCATATTGTTAAAAGTTTTATGACATTGTTGCTTCCAACTGTTTGTATACAAGCTACTTATCTGTTGACTAAACCTAACTCGCCACTCTGTTAGCACCTAACACCAACGTTGCAACAGCTTCCTCGGTTTCGGCGTCAATGACCTTAGATGTTAGGATGCAAGAAAACATAAAATAATCAAAGCTTCCTCGTTTACATGATCTCACTTCCTTGATCTTCTTTCAATAAAGTTTTATTGAATATATCATGTATAGAATAAAGATACGGAGCATCAATGAACTCAAGGAAAGGATCACTGATGGCATTGCGGACCCTTTGATGCCGTTGTACTACAGTGAACATGTCAAGAAAGCAAGAGCCGTCTTGACATACTTCCTGTAACTTATGGTTCCCATCTGGGGCAAAAAAAAAAAAAAAAAAAAAAAAAAAATCAATCAATCAATATTTTCCGAAAAAGTCCGCATACATGATTTGTTTCAGGTATATTTTCTTTATTGAAAAGAATCTTTATTAATACAAAGTATATATATATATATATATATATATATATATATATATATAGCCCTTTTTCCTATCAGTGGAGGGGACAAATATGAATAACACACAAGTTTGCCATATTCATCCTTCTTCAACTGCGTTGTGTACATTAAATGGGTATTTGTTATTCATTCTGTTTTAATTTTTACATAAAATAAACCATTTTCTGACAAAAATTTTACTCTGTCAACCTTTTTATGACGCTGTTCACTCATGATAAAACAACAACTTAATATAAACATAGCTTACCATTCCCTTTATCATTCATTTGTTGACAAATGTAAGCAGAAATCATTAAAGAGTCTCCAAAATTCGAAGGAAAATGAGAGACTTAAGGCCTCCTTTGCCTCAGTTCCCAAATGGCCTCCTTGCTGCATCTTCCCAGTTAAGGCAATTAAGTAAGAAAGTTTATGGCCGTTAATTAATTCACTTAAAACGAGACGGCTTGGTAGAACTGAGAAAATTAGACCAGGGCATGGATTAAAAACTCGTTAACTGCGAGTTAGGTGCGTGGCATGGAGTCTTCCATGATCTTGAGAGTGGGTGGTGGGAAATAAGAACTTCAACTGTAACGGAGTCTGTGATATATATATATATATATATATATACATATATATATGTGCGTGTGTATATATATATATATATATATATGTGTGTGGTGTGTGTGTGTGTGTGAGTATATATGTAAATATATATATATATATATATATATGTATATATATATATATATATATATACATATATATATATATATATATGTGTGTGTGTGTGAGTATATATGTAAATATATATATATATATATATGTGTGTGTGTGTGTGTGTGTGTCTGTATATATATAAATATATATATATATATATATATATGTGTGTGTGTGTGTGTATATATATATATATATATATATATGTGTGTGTGTGTGTGTGTGTGTGTGTTTGTACGTATGACTGTATATGACTGTGTGTGTAGCTGGATAGTATATCCACATAAAGTTAAGCAATAAATAATGATTATTATCATTCATATTTCTTGGAAATGAAGAAATATGCAAAATTGTACTTTTACCTGGGATTATTTTCCCAGAACTCCTAATCGTACAATATGAAAATATACTCAAACATAGAGCAATAT
>NC_090741.1:87754625-87772125 GCF_036898095.1 Palaemon carinicauda | reverse complement strand
AGAGGCCTAGTCAAGGCTGACTTGCACGTATTTATCGTATTGGCCGCCAGACCTTGGCTATGAAGGTGGACAAAGAAGGACAGACAGAAGTTCATTGAAATTTTTTTCTTGACAAACGCAACCTACTTTTTCCTGAAAGACTCATATTGTCTTCTAGTTGACTTGGCCTTGTATTCTTCTAAGAATTCTATATTGCCCTCTGAGATCCCAAACGTTTTTCTAACTGCTAGAGCGAGAAAATCATGAATTGAAGGGTTTGAGTTCTCTTTGATAAAACGAAGGCAGTTAATTTCTGAACCTTCGGAAATATACCTAGGATCAGAGCTAGGACCAGCCTCATCTAGTCTATCAGCCCCACTAGAGGATCATCGTATGGGGCTATATAGCAAGGTAGTTTCTTGAAGACGCTCGTGATGATGAGGTCGAATTGCAGTTCCGGGACTTGTTACCATCTGGGAGGGAATATGTCTGCGTCCATGGACCATTCCAACTCTATCGTCTTGGATCGAAATAGAGTATCCACCGTCACATTATGGATCAGTTGTAAATGAACTGCTGGTTGGTGCCATCACTTTAAGAGAGAGATGGGTAACTTCACCAAGACTGTATGAGACGTTTGATTGTGACGTCTTATTATCGGTTCGGTGTCCCAGATCAGTTGTAGGGAATTTGATCTGTGTGGAGGGGGCTTCCCCACTCATGAAAGGACCAGCAGAGTCTTGGAACTTTCGTGCTTTAATTTTTTTTAGAGAAGCAATTAAAGAGGGACCTATCTCTGTCTTTTTCGATTTCTTCAAGCGTTTGATGCGTGTTTTCTCCAGGCTCTTAACGCATCTTTCGGGTGTGCCCTTAGCACCAGGTCTGTCACTATTGCGAATTGGGAAAGTTTAGCGCTTTTCCCTGTTGGCATTTTGGAAATCTAACAGATTACCTGAGTCTCTTGACAGACCTCACGAGCTCCTTTTATATTCCCAAGGGAAAGGAGAGTTGATGTGACTGAGGGCTTTGATGGTTTTTTAACCATCGAAACCCCTGAGCTGGAGAAAGTTGAGACTTCTAGAAGCTTATCTTGCATCCGTGATGTCCCGGAAACCCGGTCATCTTTTTGAATGCACATTGGCCTTACACTCCGAGTGCTTCCCACCCCAGCACCTCAATCAGGTATATTAATACCTGAACTATTTCTAGGTTTGACTTCGACGTGACTAAGTTCGTCAATCCTATGAAGATACTTAGGACTGTGAGTCCGACACGTATCTTTCCTAGGATGAATGTTACTCTCTGTAACATGATTTCTAGATAGGAGGAAGTCGGGTGGTTGACTGGAAGGTTCCGAAGGACACCTTTCAGGTCTGACAAGACTACGAACACCCCTAATTAGAACAAGGTCCATATGTTCAGAAGGATTAACATTCAGAACTTGCGGTTTTTTATGAACTTTTTGAGTGGCGACAAGTTCAGAATGACTCAGAAATTTCTTGAGTCCTTCTCGTGAACACAAAAACACCAGTCCCTGGAACTCGAAGAACTATAGTTTTCTTACCACTTGTATGCTCTATAGCTCTCAGGTATACTCCTCCGGGAGGGTTTTGAACTGTAGGAGAAGGTAAGGGAACGATGGTAGGGACATTTCTGTTTTCTATGACTGGCTCATCTTGAATAGGCTTTGGACCGAAGGATTGAAGGTCCTGCGATCCTGAGGGAAAGTTCCTCCTAGCCAAAGCGTCTTTATGCTTCGAATAGTCAGTAGGCTTAGACTTTTGACCATCGGCCTGTAGCATCGTGGTCACTGGAATAGTGGGAGGTTGTTGAGCAGCCCGTATATTTCCAGCATTTTCGATCTTCTTTTTAGGTTGGGGACCCACAACCACGGAAGATTTTCTCTTTGAAGGGAAGCTCCATTTTGAGAGATGACTTATGTTCTCCATGATGGCGTTCTTAATTACTTCCTTAATGACCTAGTGTGGGAAGAGGTCTTTACCCCAGATGTTGGAAGATATTAGCTTCCTTGTTTCGTGTTTCACTGTTGCAGCAGCGAACATAAACTCTGTACATTCTCTCCTAGCCTTCATAAAGGCGTAAAAGTCCTTCACTAAGGTAGCCATATGCATTTTGGCTATGACCATGAGCATGTCTGGGGTATTTTGGCAGGTTGAACACAACTCTATGTAGTTTTGTAGAGAAAGGGATGTCGCAAGTCTCTTCATTGACTCATGTTCGTTATACAAGAGCAACTCAGACAATTTAGGAGACATACCTTGAATTGTCGACTTGCAACATCATTGTCTAATATTCCAACTGAAAATGTCAAATGGACTTCCTTCCAATCTTTTTCCTCTCCGGGAAAAGCTGGTGACAAAGGCTTGCACTCATCGAGTGTGGGACAGAGCAAACCCACCTCATTAAGGGGAATGAGAGTTAAGTAGGAGCAAGAAAGGAAGGGTGTCTGTTATTCAGTGAGAATACCTTCGACTCTGAATAACCCGCCTTTTTTAGACTACCTGAAAGGGTAGTCTGTGCCTTATCATGTTCGAGAATCATGACCTCCTTTAGTTCCGTTCCTTTTCTTGACTTTGGTTCGTACTTCAGTCGAACCCGTCCTTTTCTTGACTTTGGTTCGTACTTCAGTTGAACCCAACAATTAGGGAAAGCATCAAAGCTTGGCCAAAATTGAATTTTGTCCAAAAGAACAGCACTTATTTTCTCTCTGAGATGTAGAGATTGCCATTTGAAATCGGCATCTGCTCCGTAAACCTCCAGGGATTGGTTATGGAGCATGTTGGTAGGTCTTGATTCATGGGTCGTTGGACTGACCCCTGGGAGGCTCTATCTTGTGTCTTACTTCCTGCTTTTCGTTTTGTTTAAAAAAAGCTCTCTATTTAATTCTTCAGCTGGATACATAATTTCACCATATTATCCAATAGAGGGGTAGAAGACGAAGATATCGACATCAATGTCTCTATAGCCGGCATAGGCGGAGGAAATTCCGACAAAACATTTCTCTCTTCTACACTGGGGCACTTCTTGCCCTCAATCCCAAAGGTTTTCTGGCCGTCAGGGGATGTAGTTGGCTCCTGAGGCACTACTATTTCCTCACTTGCTTCTGGAAATAGCTTACGCATCCTATCATTAGGTAGGAAAGGTCCCGGAGAGATCTTTTGAATGCCTCTTACCCTGCTGTGTAATTCATATTGAGCTGTATCCCTAGTTTCCGTAGACTTGAGATTTTCAAAACCTTCAGACATTAATGTCCGACATATATTGCATACCTGTGGGTTCCAATAAAGTAGGGATCAGGAAATAATATTGCAGGGGGCATGAAACCTGCGAGTATTATGACCGTAAAAACACTTACTCTTGGCCTTGCAGAGGACTGCATCACAAGGTATCTGGTGATCCTCCTGTAAAGAAGAGAAAACCAAATGAGTATACAATGGATTGTCTTCTTGAAAATCAACATGCAAATGTCCTTCACAATAGAGTAGCTTAGGATAGTAAGCTATAAAGGGATAGTAGGAGATATATACTTGTGTACCCCTGTGAGCAAATGCTGTTACCTCCCCTTAGTATTAACTACATGGAGATTTCTCTATAAAGTAACTCCAAGTAGAAGGGCTCTTACCCCTAGGGGTAGAGAAGTATCAAATCTTTGTCCCAAAATAATGTTAATACTGTGGGGTCAGGATGACTGATTCTCGATCAGAATATTGAAGAAAACTATTCATTCAATATATGAGCGGTACCAGTGGAATGCTCGTACAAGGGTACCCAATGTATGTAAGAAAATACTACTGTATAATGGTACTGTAGTTTTCTAATTGCAGTAAGTCTATATTGCAATTTCCTGGCTACTGTACATCATGTATTGTAGTCTAGTCATTAGCTGCCTTCATAGTAGCATATGACAGTACGGTCCATGTATCATGAAGCCAGCTGGACTAGGAAAATAAAGACATATATTTGTATGTCCCACTCAGCCTATGTGCTATAGGCTTCCTACTATATTAAAATATAGAGTTTCCTGATCAGGGAGACTCAAGGATAAAGGCTCTACCCTTTAAGGGTTAGGAGTGTATTACTCTTGCCTTGAAGTGTTTAATATTGTAGGGTAATCGTAATACTGATTTCTAATCAGGATATTGAAGAAATCATATTAATTCAATATAGGATTGGGCTCAGCAAATGCCTGTGTTGGATATCCAAAATATATTGGAAATAACTAGTAGTATGAAATATATAGTAGTTTTCTAACTGCAGTATATTCTATACTGCAGATATACTGGCTACCTGTATAACATATACAGTAGTTCAGCAGGCATGTTGCCGGCATAGCTAGGTCTTGCCGGCATACCCGGCATGCTAGCTAAGGAGAGAGAGAAAGAGAGATAGCATGGAAAAAAGGCTACTCCTTACTGTGAATGTATACAGTAATTAAGGATGTAAAAGTCTAATTTGACTGCCTTTCTCCAGAAAGAAGGTTCTAATAGAAGGGGAGAATGTACCATTTAGGCTTCCATGCAGCTACAGTACTATTACCGGCAAAGTAACACCGATACAATGCCAGCCGGCCAGCCTCCAGCAGTACCAGTACAGTCGGCGTGCTGCCAACTGAGTCAGCACTATCTTTGCTGGCCTGGCCGGCAGTACTTCGGCAACAGAACCTATAGCAGCAGTCCAAGGGAGGACTGAAGAACCTTGGGGACAGAAGGGACTTCCCACTCACGGCCATCATGGCCTTCGGCAGCCGCCAGCTACCGGCAGCCATCTTGGCTGAGACGTGTAATGTTTCATAATATTTTAGGAGGTATTAGTCTCCACTGAATGAAAACAATACAAGAGGGTAACCGGGGAATGTCTGAACGTATAGTAAAACGTCTAGGTCAGGTTACTTAGGCTAGATGAGATCTCGGTTACCTAAATCACCGAAACTCTAACTATACGATCGACAGAGAAAAAGGAGAAAATTATGCACATTATCAAATCTTTAATAGAAAAATTACCTAAATAGCTAAATAATTAAAATAAAATGAATAAGGCTATTTAAAACTGAAAGTCCTTCTGCTATCTAAATAACACATGCCTAATGAACAACGGCGCTCATGGCGCCTCCAGTAACTGGCCTAGCTATTGGGCACAATAAAATACTCTAATTTCATTGTGAAACAGGAGCTAAAATATACTCATAGTAAAGAACCGATACTCAACTTTCCAGAGGCGGAAGAAGATGGAGAAAGCATAATTATAATCCTGTAAAACGATTGAAAAGTTAGATCACCAGGAATTACCACCGAGCGAAATCGTTACAAAAAAATTGAATGTCCGCCAGGAGTTAGAATTCTGGATACCTAAACCTAAAGTTCTCTAGGAATATCACTGTAGTACATATATCCCTTAGGAAGCTACTTTAAGCAACTTCCCTCAGGACGACATGGCTTGAGCCCTGAAATAGTGTTATACAAAATATTAAGGCACAGATCTGGATATAAGATCTTAATCGTTATATATACGATTAATTTTTTCAAAGCATTAAATTTGCCAACAAAAACGAATGTCTTTGAAAAAATTCAAGTAAGCATATAGTAATGTATATATATATATATATATATATATATATATATATATATATATATATATATATATATATATATATATATATATATATATATATATATATATATATATATATATATATATATGTGTGTGTGTGTGTGTGTGTTTGTTTGTGTGAGTGTGTGTGTATTTACATATATATACACAAATTTCATGGTATGGATAGGGAAAGAGTTGTTCAAATTGTCCTTATTTATTATTCCCAACGTTTCGTGATTCTTAATCACATTGTCCAGGGCTAAAAATAAAACATATACAAAAGAATTAAGAAACAGTTAAAATTTTTTACAAATTCATTCAAAACTATAAAAACAGTTGAAATTTAAATGAAAATTAAAAGGAAAAAATGAATAAATAAATATATATACATCAGACAAAGTAGTGGAACCAACCTCGCAGAAGCGTAGTGAGAAACTGTATGCCAACAAGAGTTAGAAAATAAACCAAAGGAAACTATGACAAATACAACTGAATGGAAGAAGCTTAGGTATTTAACGACGGAACTAGTCGTTTGATCAATATGGACTCAAGAAGAGGTAAGTCATGGTTATTTGACACTTGACCAATGATGGTAAAATCTTTGTTTTCAATATTTTGTTTGCATATTATAGCATGAGTCCGAATATTAGAATGTTCAGGGTTGGATATTCTGCAACCAGTTCGATAGCTAACACCTCTATGGGAATCAATTCTGACCTTTAACAACCTCTTGGTAGATCCTACGTAGGTCCCAGAGTTACACTTTGGGCAATTATATTTATATACCACACCAGAGGACATATAAGGACTCAATCGATCTTTGAAGTGAAAAAGCGAGCCAATAGTGAGAGGGTTCTTAGGGATGAGTTTAACTTCCACAGCTGGGAAGTGTTGTTGGATAATTTCAGTAAACTTTTTCTTAAGGAAATCCTCATGAAGAAAAGGAAAACTCGCATAAAATTTTAGTTTAGGAACTTTAAGTGTTTTTGGAGTCTGAGCCAACTTGTCATTCAATAATCTATTAAGAAGTTTAAAAAATATTTTGGTGGGGAAACAGTTTTTCTTAAAATATTCACATAAATAAATAATCTCAATATGGAAAGATTCCCAACTAGAGGTCAAAAGGAATGCTCTGTGGAGAAGAGTAAAAATAGAATTAGTTTTAAAATTATAAAAACAAGAGCTATAAAAATTTGAACCTAACCCAGTGAACGTCTTTTTTCTAAAAATCGTGGTACTAAAACCTTCTCTATTTCTAGACACCAACACATCTAAAAAGGGAAGTTTGTTATCTTCCTCCTTTTCTACGGTGAATGATATGTTATCATGTTGTGAGTTGGCAAAGTCAAGGAACGATTCAGCGCTGAACTCATCTCTGAATAGAGCAAAGGTATCATCAACATACCTAACATAAAACAAGGGATGATAACTTAAAGGGCAATTTTCCAGCATGGTCTCCTCCAGGGAGCACATGAAAATATTAGCAAAGGTGGGTCCCAAGGGGGAACCCATAGCCATCCCATCAAGTTGTTTGTACAAATTACCATTAAAAACGAAAGAGGTGTCCAGCACCGCTAGCTCCAAAAGTTTTTTAAAAGACGTGCGATTAAAATCATTAAAAGTGGTATTAGGTTCAGAAAATAATTTATTTAAAATAATATTGATAGTTTCTTCCACAGGTACATTAGTGAATAAAGACTCAACATCAAGACTCGTCATGAAAAGATCTGAGTCTTGAGAAATTATGGCCTCTTTAAATGCATAGGAGTTATTTAGAGAAAAGGTGTTTTTTGTTAAAGGTTCCAGTAAGGGAACGAGGAACTTGGCTAGTTTGTAATTAGGGGTATTAAAAGACGATAAGATAGGTCTCAGTGGAACATTGGGCTTATGGATTTTGGGTAAACCATATAAAATGCCATAGGAAGACCCCGAACAGAACAAATTTTGGTAGGTAGTTTCAGTTATGGATTTTTCATTTTTAAGAGTCTTTAAAAATCTATTAATTCTATCCTCGGTTTTAAAAATATTATTAAAATTAGGCTCACCAATTTTCAGAAATTTAGATTCATCATTTAAAATACTTTCCATTTTTCCCACATATTCCTCCTTATCTAAAATGACAGTTCCTTTGCCTTTATCGGGTCTTGTAATGATAAGATTGTCTCTATTGGCAAGAGTCCTCAATATATCAAAATCTGTTTTCTTAAAAAAGGGTGTCCACCTGGTTTTTAGTTTCCCAAATGCAGCATGTGATATTTCATATAGTTTAGATTGTAGGTTACCAAGATTCATGTCAAAGGGCAGAGATTTAAGCCTTTGAAATAGTGACTCAATGGGTAGAAAAAACTTAGAGTAATTAGGTCTGAAGTTTGGAAGACAGAAATCCAAACCCAACGACAACAGAAACTCTTCTCTTTTAGATAAAACATAATTAGAATAGTTAAAAACAGTTATTCGGTCTTTGTTAAAATTTGGAATAAAAATACCCAAGCTTCTAAGTTTCCTATTATGACAATCTTGTACGGTGGAAACGTACTCCGAAATACTCTTATTAAAAAGTTGTTTAAAAATTATAGAGTCAATTAAAGTAAAAAAGTTACATACAGTTTTAAGAATATTGCTAACGGCATCATTATGATTGTGAACAAATTTTTGTTTATTTGTTATTTCTATTTCTAAAAGACATTTTGTGGCATCATGATAAAATTGCGTTTGATATAAAGACGATCTATACAGTTTAAATTTTACAAAATTCGGTACAATGCTATTCAGTTGACAATACTGAAGGAATTCTAGATCGAGTTTGGCTTTCTCCAACTTCTTGACACGCTTCTCCAGAGTCCTGCACTGTGAGAGAAGTCCAGCTCCATAACGATGTCGAACAAGATCGTGAAAGTGAAGGAAGCCCCTCGATCTAATGCGGAGTAGGAAAAGCAACACATAGAAAAAGCTACGAAACTCCATGCCGCAGGCAGCTCTCCGTTGGTTCCACTCACAGCAGCGCCCAAGTTAAAAGGAGTCCAAGAAACATCTTCGGTGAAGGCAGCAACAGCCAGTAATGAACACAAATTTCATGGTATGGATAGGGAAAGAGTTGTTCAAATTGTCCTTATTTATTATTCCCAACGTTTCGTGATTCTTAATCACATTGTCCAGGGCTAAAAATAAAACATATACAAAAGAATTAAGAAACAGTTAAATTTTTTTACAAATTCATTCAAAACTATAAAAACAGTTGAAATTTAAATGAAAATTAAAAGGAAAAAATGAATAAATAAATATATATACATCAGACAAAGTAGTGGAACCAACCTCGCAGAAGCGTAGTGAGAAACTGTATGCCAACAAGAGTTAGAAAATAAACCAAAGGAAACTATGACAAATACAACTGAATGGAAGAAGCTTGGGTATTTAACGACGGAACTAGTCGTTTGATCAATATGGACTCAAGAAGAGGTAAGTCATGGTTATTTGACACTTGACCAATGATGGTAAAATCTTTGTTTTCAATATTTTGTTTGCATATTATAGCATGAGTCCGAATATTAGAATGTTCAGGGTTGGATATTCTGCAACCAGTTCGATAGCTAACACCTCTATGGGAATCAATTCTGACCTTTAACAACCTCTTGGTAGATCCTACGTAGGTCCCAGAGTTACACTTTGGGCAATTATATTTATATACCACACCAGAGGACATATAAGGACTCAATCGATCTTTGAAGTGAAAAAGCGAGCCAATAGTGAGAGGGTTCTTAGGGATGAGTTTAACTTCCACAGCTGGGA
The DNA here is from genome assembly GCF_036898095.1 of Palaemon carinicauda. Taxonomy (NCBI): domain Eukaryota; kingdom Metazoa; phylum Arthropoda; class Malacostraca; order Decapoda; family Palaemonidae; genus Palaemon; species Palaemon carinicauda. Next base: position 87,762,750 of record NC_090741.1, on the reverse strand, counting down.
AGTGTTGTTGGATAATTTCAGTAAACTTTTTCTTAAGGAAATCCTCATGAAGAAAAGGAAAACTCGCATAAAATTTTAGTTTAGGAACTTTAAGTGTTTTTGGAGTCTGAGCCAACTTGTCATTCAATAATCTATTAAGAAGTTTAAAAAATATTTTGGTGGGGAAACAGTTTTTCTTAAAATATTCACATAAATAAATAATCTCAATATGGAAAGATTCCCAACTAGAGGTCAAAAGGAATGCTCTGTGGAGAAGAGTAAAAATAGAATTAGTTTTAAAATTATAAAAACAAGAGCTATAAAAATTTGAACCTAACCCAGTGAACGTCTTTTTTCTAAAAATCGTGGTACTAAAACCTTCTCTATTTCTAGACACCAACACATCTAAAAAGGGAAGTTTGTTATCTTCCTCCTTTTCTACGGTGAATGATATGTTATCATGTTGTGAGTTGGCAAAGTCAAGGAACGATTCAGCGCTGAACTCATCTCTGAATAGAGCAAAGGTATCATCAACATACCTAACATAAAACAAGGGATGATAACTTAAAGGGCAATTTTCCAGCATGGTCTCCTCCAGGGAGCACATGAAAATATTAGCAAAGGTGGGTCCCAAGGGGGAACCCATAGCCATCCCATCAAGTTGTTTGTACAAATTACCATTAAAAACGAAAGAGGTGTCCAGCACCGCTAGCTCCAAAAGTTTTTTAAAAGACGTGCGATTAAAATCATTAAAAGTGGTATTAGGTTCAGAAAATAATTTATCTAAAATAATATTGATAGTTTCTTCCACAGGTACATTAGTGAATAAAGACTCAACATCAAGACTCGTCATGAAAAGATCTGAGTCTTGAGAAATTATGGCCTCTTTAAATGCATAGGAGTTATTTAGAGAAAAGGTGTTTTTTGTTAAAGGTTCCAGTAAGGGAACGAGGAACTTGGCTAGTTTGTAATTAGGGGTATTAAAAGACGATAAGATAGGTCTCAGTGGAACATTGGGCTTATGGATTTTGGGTAAACCATATAAAATGCCATAGGAAGACCCCGAACAGAACAAATTTTGGTAGGTAGTTTCAGTTATGGATTTTTCATTTTTAAGAGTCTTTAAAAATCTATTAATTCTATCCTCGGTTTTAAAAATATTATTAAAATTAGGCTCACCAATTTTCAGAAATTTAGATTCATCATTTAAAATACTTTCCATTTTTCCCACATATTCCTCCTTATCTAAAATGACAGTTCCTTTGCCTTTATCGGGTCTTGTAATGATAAGATTGTCTCTATTGGCAAGAGTCCTCAATATATCAAAATCTGTTTTCTTAAAAAAGGGTGTCCACCTGGTTTTTAGTTTCCCAAATGCAGCATGTGATATTTCATATAGTTTAGATTGTAGGTTACCAAGATTCATGTCAAAGGGCAGAGATTTAAGCCTTTGAAATAGTGACTCAATGGGTAGAAAAAACTTAGAGTAATTAGGTCTGAAGTTTGGAAGACAGAAATCCAAACCCAACGACAACAGAAACTCTTCTCTTTTAGATAAAACATAATTAGAATAGTTAAAAACAGTTATTCGGTCTTTGTTAAAATTTGGAATAAAAATCTTGGTAACCTACAATCTAAACTATATGAAATATCACATGCTGCATTTGGGAAACTAAAAACCAGGTGGACACCCTTTTTTAAGAAAACAGATTTTGATATATTGAGGACTCTTGCCAATAGAGACAATCTTATCATTACAAGACCCGATAAAGGCAAAGGAACTGTCATTTTAGATAAGGAGGAATATGTGGGAAAAATGGAAAGTATTTTAAATGATGAATCTAAATTTCTGAAAATTGGTGAGCCTAATTTTAATAATATTTTTAAAACCGAGGATAGAATTAATAGATTTTTAAAGACTCTTAAAAATGAAAAATCCATAACTGAAACTACCTACCAAAATTTGTTCTGTTCGGGGTCTTCCTATGGCATTTTATATGGTTTACCCAAAATCCATAAGCCCAATGTTCCACTGAGACCTATCTTATCGTCTTTTAATACCCCTAATTACAAACTAGCCAAGTTCCTCGTTCCCTTACTGGAACCTTTAACAAAAAACACCTTTTCTCTAAATAACTCCTATGCATTTAAAGAGGCCATAATTTCTCAAGACTCAGATCTTTTCATGACGAGTCTTGATGTTGAGTCTTTATTCACTAATGTACCTGTGGAAGAAACTATCAATATTATTTTAAATAAATTATTTTCTGAACCTAATACCACTTTTAATGATTTTAATCGCACGTCTTTTAAAAAACTTTTGGAGCTAGCGGTGCTGGACACCTCTTTCGTTTTTAATGGTAATTTGTACAAACAACTTGATGGGATGGCTATGGGTTCCCCCTTGGGACCCACCTTTGCTAATATTTTCATGTGCTCCCTGGAGGAGACCATGCTGGAAAATTGTCCTTTAAGTTATCATCCCTTGTTTTATGTTAGGTATGTTGATGATACCTTTGCTCTATTCAGAGATGAGTTCAGCGCTGAATCGTTCCTTGACTTTGCCAACTCACAACATGATAACATATCATTCACCGTAGAAAAGGAGGAAGATAACAAACTTCCCTTTTTAGATGTGTTGGTGTCTAGAAATAGAGAAGGTTTTAGTACCACGATTTTTAGAAAAAAGACGTTCACTGGGTTAGGTTCAAATTTTTATAGCTCTTGTTTTTATAATTTTAAAACTAATTCTATTTTTACTCTTCTCCACAGAGCATTCCTTTTGACCTCTAGTTGGGAATCTTTCCATATTGAGATTATTTATTTATGTGAATATTTTAAGAAAAACTGTTTCCCCACCAAAATATTTTTTAAACTTCTTAATAGATTATTGAATGACAAGTTGGCTCAGACTCCAAAAACACTTAAAGTTCCTAAACTAAAATTTTATGCGAGTTTTCCTTTTCTTCATGAGGATTTCCTTAAGAAAAAGTTTACTGAAATTATCCAACAACACTTCCCAGCTGTGGAAGTTAAACTCATCCCTAAGAACCCTCTCACTATTGGCTCGCTTTTTCACTTCAAAGATCGATTGAGTCCTTATATGTCCTCTGGTGTGGTATATAAATATAATTGCCCAAAGTGTAACTCTGGGACCTACGTAGGATCTACCAAGAGGTTGTTAAAGGTCAGAATTGATTCCCATAGAGGTGTTAGCTATCGAACTGGTTGCAGAATATCCAACCCTGAACATTCTAATATTCGGACTCATGCTATAATATGCAAACAAAATATTGAAAACAAAGATTTTACCATCATTGGTCAAGTGTCAAATAACCATGACTTACCTCTTCTTGAGTCCATATTGATCAAACGACTAGTTCCGTCGTTAAATACCCAAGCTTCTTCCATTCAGTTGTATTTGTCATAGTTTCCTTTGGTTTATTTTCTAACTCTTGTTGGCATACAGTTTCTCACTACGCTTCTGCGAGGTTGGTTCCACTACTTTGTCTGATGTATATATATTTATTTATTAATTTTTTCCTTTTAATTTTCATTTAAATTTCAACTGTTTTTATAGTTTTGAATGAATTTGTAAAAAATTTTAACTGTTTCTTAATTCTTTTGTATATGTTTTATTTTTAGCCCTGGACAATGTGATTAAGAATCACGAAACGTTGGGAATAATAAATAAGGACAATTTGAACAACTCTTTCCCTATCCATACCATGAAATTTGTGTTCATTACTGGCTGTTGCTGCCTTCACCGAAGATATATATATATATATATATATATATATATATATATATATATATATATATATATATATATATATATATATATATATATGTATATATATATATATTATGGGAGAGAATGTAAAGCTATTAGAGTTAACTGCATAACTACCATAATGTAAACTGTACCTAGTCCTATGTATGCAGTTATTTCTTATAGTTTTACCTTCTCCATGGTACAGAGTGGCACACTCTAGCAAGAATGTAAAGGATGGTTTGAATTATTTCAAATATTATTCAATATGCACAAACAACTCGCTGAACGATGGTGCAAGAATTTACTATCTAGATCATGTATAAGAACTTTTATAGGGAGCAAGCTTTTGTCTAATAAATAAGATGAGATTAGGTACCCGAAGACCAGATAGGAAGTAATACCCGAAATAAGGTAGAATTAGAACCTTTCCGGAGGATGAATTGATAGCCTAAAATCTTGAAAGACACTCTAAATTAGCCATTATTTTTGTGCAAATGAAGAAGAAATGAACAGAATGTGTTTCTTAAAAGTTTAAAACATAAAAATCACACCGATATATAAATATATATAAATGTGGATGTTGAGGAGCCACTGACCTTGACGTACTTGCAATCATACTTTTAGCTTTGTTTGGGTTCAGCTTCTTGTCCATTAATTTGCACAATGCACTAATCTCTCGCTAGATCTCAATTAATGGATTTATCATCTCCAGATATACACCCAGGAGATGGGATTAATGCAAAGAAAGTAGCAACATAGGTATATGCAACATTTATTTTTTCCTGGCCAAACCACATATCATGTGTATATAGTATGAAAAGTATTGGGCCAAGAACACTACCCTGAGGAACACCAGATATCACATTCATTTTTTCACCAGGATGCACATCAGCAACAATCAGGTAATCAATTACTTAAAAAGTTATTATATATATATATATATATATATATATATATATATATATATATATATATATATATATATATATATATATATATATATATATATATATATATGAAAGGAAAAGACCAGGTACCAAGCGCTTTCGTGTATTACGTACACTTCTTCAGGGTACAAAGTGAAATAGAAAATAAAATCATACGATGGAGAAACCTACCAAAAATGAAATAAAAGCCACAAACTAGCAAAGCATCATCAATATGCTAAAATAACAAACAGTCGTTAAAAATTAATAAACAATTGTAGTTTAAAATAAAATAAAATGGAATTTTTCGAAGTAAAACTGTTGCCCGCGATTTTGCCTAAAGTGGTTCGTTGGTTTCGTTATGTTGACGATATTTTTTGTGTTTGGCCTACATATGAGAATCTAAATATTTTTTTGGAAAAGTTAAATAGTTTAGTATACTCCATAAAATTCACTATTGAAGAAGAGAATCATTGTAAATTGCCATTTTTTAGATGTTTTAGTGCATAGAAATGATAGAGGCTTTGTTTTATATATTTACAGGAAACCTACTAATGTTTGCCCCCACATTCATTTTTATTCAAATCATCAACCTAGTGTAAAAGTTTCTGTTTTTTCAAGTATTTTTTTAAGGGCTTTAAGGAATTGCAGCCCCGAATTTATAGACGCAGAATTTCGTAGAATTAATGACATAGAAATTAAATTAAAATATCCTAAAGTGTTAATTTACAAGTCTCTACAGAAAGCTAGGCATATATTTTATTCCGACAAGAATAGGGAACCTTTTAAGAATGAGAATGTGCTGTCACTTCAATAAAATGAAAACTTTGCTTATATAAAAGATTTATTGAAAATATTCAAAGTAAATTTAGTTTTTAAAAGTTCAGGAACGGTAAAGAATGTCCTAATAAATAATTCTCCAAATTATATTAGTGGCTCTATTTACATAATTCCATGTACTGGTTGTGACAAAAATATGTGGGTCAAACCGGAAAATTGCTTAACAACTGAATTAAACAACATCGTTATGCAGTTAGGACAGGACAAATGTCTAGTGCCTTGTTTGTCCACATGAACGATTTTAACCATTGTATTGACTGGGAAAACTCCTCAGAGATTTTATTTTGTAAAAATCTTGTTAAAAGAAATATTATTGAATCTGCTTTTATTAAATATTTTAATAATCAAATTTTAAATCTCAGTTCTGGTCTTTTTGAACTAGACACTCATCTTGTTAATGAAATTGTAAGGAATTACAATGTAAACATTTAGTTTAACGATTGTTATATTACTAGTACTTTATTTTAAACTACAATTGTTTATTAATTTTTAACGGCTGTTTGTTATTTTAGCATTTTGATGATACGTTGCCAGTTTGTGGCTTTTATTTCAGTTTTGATAGGTTTCTTTATTGTATGATTTTATTTTCTATTTCACTTTGTACCCTGAAGAAGTGTACGTAATACACGAAAGCGCTTGGTACCTGGTCTTTTCCTTTCCTGTTTCCTGTGGATTTTACCCTTTAATATATATATATATATATATATATGTGTGTGTGTGTGTATATGTATAATTTGTATATATATATATATATATATGTGTGTGTGTGTGTGTGTGTATGTATATATATATATACACACACAAATATATATATATATATATATATATATATAAATATATATATATATATATATATATATATAGTATCCTGTATTATACAGGCATATGCATATTTCATATGAAGACAATTAGCAATAAAGTGCCACGTAGTTAAATTTTCTTGTCATAATAAGCGAAAGTATAAAAATAACCTCTCTCCCTCATACATGTAATATCCCCTTTATCATTACACATTTCCTCGGGGTCAGCATCCTCTAAAACTGGCAATGAGCATCAATAAAGTAAGCTTTTATGAAGGTCGTTTAAATCTCGGCCCCGCTGATAAACTTTGTTGCTGGCTGTTATTAGCCAAAGTAAATATGACATGCAGGTGCTATTTTATTCATTGTGTGCATACTGTTTTGGTTACAAGGTTAAAGGATTCGATGCACGACAGCAAAGTACGATAGCTTCAGTTAATATTAGGAAAATAAGTAAAAACGGGTACAAGAGGACAATAACAAGTAAATAGATAAATAAATAGATATATCAAGTTGTGTATTTTACGACCCATTGTGGTTAAATGTTAAACATCTATCGCAATGGCTGAAAAGACAACACTATTGACCTGTTGAAGTTGCTGTCACTGCAAGCAATATTGTATCAAATGAGTCCTCTCTGGAAGAGATCTGTAGATTATTATTATAGTCTTTGAGAAAATTATGATCATATTTTTTCTTATTCGTCGATCCAATACTTTTGATGATTGTGATATTAGTGTCTAGACAAACTCCGTTCTCTATATATTACGTTGCCCCCCCCTTTTTTTTGGAGATGGGTGTGTTACGATTTTTTGGTTACATTCCTCTCTCTCTCTCTCTCTCCTCTCTCTCTCTCTCTCTCTCTCTCTCTCTACCGATGGATATTTGACAAAATTATATAATGAAATTCTATCTGAAAGAGGATATTACTACTAAACTTGATGGAGTTTCGCATTATGAAGAAAAAATAATTCATTTAAGAACGATAACAATTTGAAATTAGAATATAACTACACTACCTCGTATTCTGTTTTTACAAAAAAGTAATTCAAGAATTTTGTTATGATCAATTCAACCATCATGCAGGTAATATCTCTCCAGTCTTTTATGGCTTTGTTCCAATAGAATATATGGGATTTGAGGTTCGGCCATGGGAAATTGTGGATATCAGGTGTAGGAAATAGGTGTGGTTCTAGCGATGACAGGAGAATTTAGTGGATGGGTGGCTTGGATGGTGATGGATAACTGGCAGTTCAATTTGCCCATCAAAACGTCGGACTACATGCGAAGCAGCAACTCATAGGGGAGCAGTTTGGGGCAAAGCGAGGGAAAAGGGTTTTTTGATATCCATGTCAACGCTTCCACATATGATGATATTTAAGGAACCAGCTGTATAGAGGATACTGACAAAATTATTCACTAGTGGTAGGCTTTCTCATGTGTGATAGAGAGAGAGAGAGAGAGAGAGAGAGAGAGAGAGAGAGAGAGAGAGAGAGATGCACACCATCCCGAATGTCACTTCTGTTGAATGTGATTTTTTTTACGCTCCCCTCTTCTCCATTGTTCTCCTCTACCAAATAAATTTTATTTTTATCTTATTAAGAACATAGAAATAAGAATGATAACGCAACAGCATTATCATTGATATGAACACACAATAAGAAGTTGAACATAAAAAGATTGCTTGCACAATTTTGGATCAAACTAAGAAAAGGAATTTGGAACCAAAATACTTAAAATAGATAAAAAGTACCTTAAAAAAATATTGTTCCTTCCACACCACCCAATTCCAACTTAGATTCTAA
>NC_090741.1:87744625-87747125 GCF_036898095.1 Palaemon carinicauda | reverse complement strand
GTTTGTATAAAAAATATTAATAAAAAAATAAAATTTTTGCGTGTTTCTGAAGTCTATTATTAAATAAATAAAGATATATAGCCTGTATACTTCATGTATTTTCTGAAGAGTATTTGTGTGTTCACGAACAGCTTTGATTGATATATATTTCCCCTTTGGAATGCTCTTGCCTATTATCTGACAGGATAGAGTAATTTTTTTCCTGATTTATTTTCTCAGGAAACGCATATACGTGTATATATATATATATATATATGTGTGTGTATATATATATATATATATGTGTGTGTATATATATATATATATATATACACACACACACATATATATATATATATATATATTGTATTAACGTTCATGCATATTCAACCTTCATAATAACTACTCCAATGTCTTCGGTTTTGAAAGAAGTTTTCTAATCTTTCAAGCAAAAACCCTTCTAAGCAATGGAAGAAGTACAAGAATTACGGCAAAAAGAAACCATCGTTTATAAAATTGTAAATAAGTTATTAAGGATATCAGCAATTTCTATTAAAGTTTTATGTAAATAAAATTAATCAGATTCCTTTCACAAATGACATTTTGTGTTCTGAGGATCTCATAATTTTATTGAAAAAAAATCCTTCGAATATGGATCACAAAACTATTCAAATCAATTAGATGGAAAATTCAAATTCTGTTTTATTGTGTAATTAAACTGAATTCTTTTCATCATCAACACCAACACAAAAGGACACACAGAACGCAAGTGATAATTTATGCATTAATATTGATAACATGACTGGGTAATTTCCAAATCCTATTGCTCCCCTGTCCAGCTAATATTCCAAACCATTCCGCTATACTTGACTCTGTTATGAGCAAGGAGTGTGGATGAGGAATGTGGTTTAATAAAACACAAATAACAAACACACTTACAATTATTCGCTTTAATAATTGTATATATATATATATATATATATGTGTGTGTATATATATATATATATATATACACACACATATATATATATATATATATATATTATATACGAGAGATAAAGTAGATATAAAATCGGCAATAATTGCTTTTGGTTCTAGTCCACTGTAGGACAAAGGCCTCGTACATATATTTATTCACTCCAAAGTTCGGCCTTTTTAATCACCATGCTGGCCACTGCAGATTGGTGATTGAGGGGTCTTCAGTCTGGTTACCCACAGCCAACCAACTTAGTATGGGTGTTCCTGACTAGTAAAACTTTGCTGAACATGGCTATACAAAAGCCCTTTCACTACGTTATGGTAAAAAAAGAATATATATATATATATATATATATATATATATACATATATATATATATACCAGAAAGAGTCTGAAACAAAATCCAGAAATCTTGGAGGAGCTCGGTATGAATATGGTAATTTTTGACCAAGATGTTTCACAAATTCAGTTTATAGAAGAACTAGACAACAGTATTCTCTTCTCATTTTCAGAAATCAAACAATGTTATACTAAAATCATTCTCACAATTCCCGAAGCTGAAATGACTTTTAAGAAGACTTTAACGAAGAAAACATTTACTTGTACAAATTTCATGATTGGAATTCTATGGGAATTTAGAAAATTCACAATTGGTATTCAATGGAAATTTAGAAAGTTCAGAATTGGAATTCTTTGGGAATTTAGAAAGTTCAAGATTGGAATTCCTTGGGAATTTAGAAAGTTAACATTTGTTATTCCATGAAAATTTCAGAAAGTTCAGGATTGGAATTCCTTGGGAATTTAGGAAGTTCACAATTGTAATTTTATGGGAATTTAGAAAGTTCACAGTTGGAATTCCTTCGGAATCTGAATAGTTCACAATTGATATTCCATGGAAATTTAGGAAGTTTACGACTGGAATTCCTTGGGAATTTAGGAAGTTCACAATTCGTATTCCATGGGAATTTAGAAAGTTCACGATTGAAACTGCTTGGGAATTTAGGAAGTTCACGATTGGAATTACATGGGAATTTAGAAATTTCATGATTGGAATTTCATGGGAATTTAGAAAGTTTACGATTGGAATTTCATGGGAATTTTGAAAGTTCTCGGTTGGAATTTAATGGGAATCTAGAAACTTCACGATTGGAATTCCATGGGAATTTACAAAGTTCACAATTCGAATTCCATGGGAATTTAGCAAATTCACGATTAGAATTCCATGGGAATTTAGAAAGCTCAGGATTGGAAATACATGGGATATTTTATAGTATACGATTGGAATTCCATTATAATTCAGAAAGTTCACGATTGAAATTCCATGATAATTTAGAAATTTCATAATTGAAATTCAATGATAATTTAAAAAGTTCACGATTGGAATTCCATAGCAATTTAGAAAGTTCACGATTGGAATTCCATAGCAATTTAGAAAGTTCACGATTGGAATTCCATAGCAATTTAGAAAGTTCACGATTGGAATTCCATAGCAATTTAGAAAGTTCACGATTGAAATTCAATGGGAACTTAGAAAGCTCATTA
>NC_090741.1:87717125-87737125 GCF_036898095.1 Palaemon carinicauda | reverse complement strand
ATCTGTTAATAGCCTTACCATGCAAGTTTACTCACTCAAGTTTTCCTAGTTTATCAATGTATCGTCTTCTTTTCCTTTCCATGCTTCTTTTTCAATCTTTAATGACCCCTTTTGTTATTCTACTTGTCCATCGATTATCTGTCATTCTCATCATGTTGTAACGGGCCGAGAAAAGGTTGTGAACTCAAAGGCAATATGGAGGCAACTGAGTTAGTTTATTAAAGAACACTCTCCTTTATATACAAAATTTCAAAACAACAAGAATTTTCATGTTCAAATATTGACACTGTTACAAAGGAGAAAATCAGACATGAATTTTCAGGTTCATTTTAGTGCGAGTGGAGAGCAAATATACAAGTGCAAAATGAACTATGTACGATCGTGTGACACACGGTTGGTACATGGCTCCCCCCCTAAATATTACATACTGTACATGTTAAATAGGGTGCCCTGATCTAGAGAGGCACACTCTAGGCGGGTCATCTGGCAAAAGATAAGCAGATTTTAGACGATCAATGGAGACCCAGTCTTCTTTGCCACGAATGTTTAGTAGAAATGCTTTCGGACTACGGCGGATCACAAGGAAAGGGCCCATGTAAGGGGGCGTTAGCGGTGGCTTGCTAGTGTCGTTGCGCAGGAAGACGTGTGATGCAGAGTGCAAATCTGTTGGTATGTGATGCTTCGCTGGGGGCTTGTAAGTCTGGCGGCATGGAATAAATTTTCCCATGACGTGACGTATGTGCTGGAAATCGTCGGAGGATGTTGTAGAAGGAAAAAATTGGGCAGGGACGACCAACGGGTCGCCATACACCATTTCAGCTGCCGAGACGTCAAGGGCGTCTTTAGGAGTGGTCCTTAGTCCCAGGAGGACCCAGGGAAGCTGAGTAAATCAGTTGGAATCCTTGCCGCGGAACATCAAAGCTGCTTTGAGGGTGCAATGAAAACGTTCAACCATTCCATTGGCAGCGGAGTTGTAGGCCATTGTCTGATGTAGAGTGATGCCCAGGAGATTCGTTAATGATATCCACAATTGAGATGTGAAAGTGGTTCCCCTGTCAGAAGTAATATGCTTAGGGATACCAAATCTTGCAATCCATCCAGAGAGTAAGGCAGATGTACATGAGGCGGACGTTGCAGTTTCCATGGGAATGGCTTCAGGCCAACGACTGGAGCGGTCGATGACGGTAAACAGGTAATGATGTCCTTGTGATGTGGTTAGAGGGCCTACAACGTCGACGTGAATGTGTGCAAAACGACGGTGAGGTTGAGGAAAGGTGCCCACTCCTGAATCCGTGTGTCGCTGTACTTTGGAAGTTTGGCAAGAAGTGCAGGCACAGACCCAATCCTTAGCATCCTTAGAAATGCCGTACTAAATGAACTTTGCCTTCAGCAGCTGTGCAGTAGAACGGCACGAGTGATGTGAAATGCCGTGAATGAAATCAAACACCTACCGACGCATGGGCGCAGGAATCCAAAGTCGCGGTCTACCAGTACTGACGTCACAGAGGAGGGTGGTGTTGGAGTCTTCGTGGGGAAGTCTTCCCAATGGAGGGACGTGCAGGATGTCCTACATGCTTGATACTCTGGATCCTGTCGTTTTGCTTCAGCCTGGGCATTGTATACACATCCTCTTCGTCAGGAGTGGAGGCGTTGATGGAGGTCTAAAAGTGGCTGTCCATAAGGGCATAAGCTTTGGTCATCAAGTCCTTTATGGGTAAACTATTGACATCGGGTATGGCAGCGCGTATAGGTCCGGGTAAACGGCGTATCCAAAGGGCACAAAGTAGGTTAACTTCACGAGGAAAGACGTCTGCAGCAGGTTGAAGCCAAGCGATACTCGTCATTTCTCTGAGGGCAAGCGAAGCCATTTGGTCCCCCATTGGTTGTTGCGAGAGCTGAAAAAGCTTTGCTATACGGGCGGCTGGCGACGGCGAGTACTGCTGCTGAAGGTATGTTTTAAGAGCGTCATATGCTATTGGGGTGTCTCCCTTTTCACAAAGCCAGTCGGATATTTCTGGGAAGGTGTCCTCGGGTATCGCCACGAGAACATAATCTGCTTTAGTGGTTGAGCGAGTCACTCCCTTGATGCGAAACTGGCGAGGGGCGAGGGGGGTGGGTGTGGAACGCGGTGGGAGCGAATCGACTTCCGGGGTCACCAATGTAACGGGCCGAGAGAAGGTTGTGAACTCAAAGGCAGTATGGAGACACCTGAGTTAGTTTATTAAAGAACACTCTTCTTTATATACAAAATCTCAAAGCAACAAGAATTTTCATGTTCAAATATTGACACTGTTACAGAGGAGAAAAGCAGAGATGAATTTTCAGGTTCGTTTTAGTGCGAGGGGAGAGCAAAGATACAAGCACAGAATGAACTATGTACGATCGTGTGACAGACTGTTGGTACAATGTTCTACCAATGTCTATTTCTTTTATCTTGTATGTTGTTAGAATATCTATATAGTTTGCACTTGTATATTTCCATATTGCTTTTTTTTTTTCTTATTGTTATTCCCCTCATTATTTTTCCATAGCTCTTTGGTTTGTAACTAGCCTATGTTGTAAGGCTGTAGCAAGGCTCCAAGTTTATGATATATAAGTTAATACTGATAGTACCATCCGATTCAATTCCTTTTCTTCCTAAAGAAATTGACATTTTACTATTCAGAATTTTCTTTTCTTTATCAAAAGCTCTCCATCCCTTACTTATTCTTCTTTTGATATCGGATGTATGCCCTGTGGAATAACACACTATCAATCCTAATTATGTACAGTAAAATCATTATCGCTAGACTTTCATCCATAACTCTTATTTGTTGTTTGTCTGCACTTTCAATGAACATTAACTTAGTTTTATTCATATTCATTTTCTTTCTCACATTTCTGCTTTCTCTATTGAAATCTACACTCTTTTGTAATTCCTCCCATGATTAACTAAACTGAACTATATCATCTTCAAATTTTAATTTTTGAAGACATTACCCATTAATGTTAATTACTACATTCTCCTCATCTAAATTTTTCAAAACTAATACTAGGCTTGCTGTTGATAATTCAAAGGGTCTCCCTATGTAAATCCATTCTCGATCAGATTTATCTCACTATCTCTATGTAGTTTTAAAATGGCTGGACTTCCCATATAGATATCTTCAACTGTTCTATCATAAGATTCATACATTCATTGTCTTTGAAGAGCTTTCATTAGGTGCTGAAATTTTGAGAGAGTGAAACGCTTTCTCATGGTCTATAAATGTCATAAACAAATAATATTTCATATTCAGTTGATTTTTCCATCACCTCGTTAATTACATGGTTATGGTCAGTTGTTGAATACCCACTTCTAAAGCCTGCCTGCTCTCTTGGTTGATTAAAGTCTTAAGTGTCTTTCTATTTGGCCTAATATGATATTTGAAAGAAGTTCCTATATTACTGAGAGTAAACATATTGCGTGGTAATTCTTCAGGTCTTGAGTGTCTAACTTTTTTGAATTGGTATAATGATAAAGTTTTTCCAAGCTATAGGTATAGAGCATTCTCGCAGACGTTTTGTGTAATGTTCAGCGAGTTTTACTGCTATGAAATCATACCTTTTTCAATGCTTTCTTTACATCTCTTACTATTACTTTTCTGTGATTCTGGATAAACCATAAATTGCGTCTTATACGGTAGCGATTGGTTGCCAACCTTCCAAACTTCATGTACCAATAAATTTATAATTGATAATTCTGCTGACCACTAATAGGATAAAAAAAAAATAATGCATTTGTATAATAACAATCAGAGAACTTTTATTGTATTGATATGAAAGGGAAGATTTGAATATAAAGTTAAATCTTGATTATTAAAAAAAAAGTCGAAAATTTAAAGTTTATACAAGTATTACAGACTTTTAGTGTGATTATTTGTTCTAGCTTGTTTGAAATAAGTTTGCGGATTTCGAGCTCCAATGACGTTGATGCAAGACGGGGATCCGATATATTTCAAGCTGAGAACAGAAGCGAATCTTCATTGTTGTGACAGAGGAAAATATTTTTAAGCAGAAATATGTTATTGAAAATTTAATCTAAATTTCCTTTGCATGTTAACTCTTTGATAGGTATTCACTTTTTATTTAAAGCCAAAATGGGGTCTTGATAAGGATGACTGGAATTTAGCTTTGAGATTGTCTTCGCTTAATAGATCGAGGAGGGTTTATTCCTTCCATGCTTAAATGACTGTCTTCGATGTTTGCTCTAAATGGATCTGTTATCCACATATTCCCATGTCTGGGGTCATCTTCCTTTGGGATATCAAAACCCAAAAAATCTGTCATTGACTGTAAGTGTTGTTGAACAATGTATATCACTGGCCGGTTGACATCCTTTTCTCCCATGTATTCATCAAAATTTTAAAACATTTGCTGATCTTCTTTAGACAAAAGCATTTGCCACAGTGATATTTTGTTTTGAAAATCATATATTTTACCTCGCAGTGTGAACACGTCCTTTATTAGCCCTTGAAAGCATATGTTTAGTTCAATTAACAGGGAGAAAATATCTACCAGGTATGCAAGCTTGGCTAATCATAGTCGGACAAAATCTAGATGATTTAGATTATGGGATAATCTCCAACTTTTATTTGTTGGTGGTTGCAGATAGGATGTGGGTTAAGGATGATCAGCAACTTTTATCTGTAGGTGTTTTGGGATAGGACATGGGTCAAGGATATTTAGCAGCTTGCTTTTCTTACTTTAGAAGCGCCCAAGCCTCTTTTTCGTCAAAAGAAAGGAAGAAGGTGACGGAGGGGATTAGGGACCGCCCCCCCCAGAGAGCCCACTGGCTCCTGTCGTTTAGTTTGAGAAAAAAGGTACAGCAGTAAGTCTCGATGATTACAAGGGCTCGGGAAGGAGTTAGGAAAGTTTTAGTTAGATATATTGGTATAGAAGAAGTAAAAAACGTAATAGCTTGAGCTTTAGTTTTTAGGATAAGTAATAGTATTAAGTTTCAGTTTGAGTATAGGATATCTGAAAAGGAGAAATTAGCTAGCGGATGTGTGGAAGAAAGAGTGGAATAATACTCCTGTACCTGAAAATACTAGAACAAATATGAAAATAATATTTTAATTATTTATTGTTGTCATTGAGATGTTTACATGTTTTCAAATTCAATGTTCATTTGGGAGGTATTCCCTAACTTATATAAATAGAGAAGAGAAATTGCAATTGAGAGAAGAGATGAAAAAAGGTTAAGCATGGTTTAAGTTTGGATACTTAGGTTCAAACTGGTGCTGCTATTACGTTATCTGGGGGGAGGATAGCCTCGGAGAAAGACTTAGAATCTATCAACATTGGCAATAATGTGTTTTACGATTAATGTCGCAATTACAGGATGATTGAGGTTGACATCCTGTTTTTGTAGGCTACTTTCTGGAAAATTGCACAGGTACGTCAAATGTTTTACCATAACACCTATTTGTATATAAAAATATGCACGTGTATGTTTGTGTAATTGTCAACCAGGTTGATTAGTAACAACATTATGAGTTTTAAGCAGACGTAATGGTTGATGCTGAAAATATAATAATAAACTTGTAATTAAAGAGAAGTTGTTATTTTACTAATTTTGTATTACGAGTTGAATGTGTTTGCCTAGGATCGTTTTTACTGTATATATATATATATAAAAAAAAAACTTCTCTTTGGTATGTTAATATTCCTTTTGACATAATAATATAACATTTAGTCCATGCTCAAAAATAACTGATTTATTATGTATTTTTTTTTCTAATTTAGTTAGAAACTTTAAACAACGGCAGCAGTTGCCATAGCCAGTAATATTTGTAATGATAATCAGGCATCACTTTCATTTATCAGACAATCCGTATGAAACGCATCCGATCCTCGTACCGTCCCGACGACCAAAACTCAATATACTCACAATGGGACGTAAATGAAACGCGTTTTGGACGAATATTACTCCGTGATTGGAACTGTCCTAATGGAAAGGTCACTGATGAATTTGACCTCGGCTATCGCTGTACCTCTTAATTAACACCAAAAATGGGAGGCTCCAATATCAGAATGAAAACTTTTGCGTGGCATTTTTCTCAAAGGGTTTAGTTGCTTCCGAATTCTGTTTTGGTTTTTACTTATTTTTTTGTAAGTTGGTTTGTTGTTTGGTCACTGTTGGTTTATTCCCTATGTTATTGCTTTGCGTGTTTCATGTACTGTATATGTATGCAAATATGTAAATGTATGAAATGTATATTTATACATATTGAATGGAATTTATGCCATTGGTTTCCATATACGCTCGTGCTTAGAAAGATTAAGGACCATGAACAATCTACATTCTCTTAAAATCCAATTCGTTCGTTATATCGCTTATTATTTGATCAATAACCAAATTATGTACCCAGGACAGTGTTCATTACCTGGATATGTGGTTACAATTTTTCTTTATTAGGAAGTATAGATTAATCTCTTTATAATTTATGATAATTTACATATATCGTAATATATTTCTTTGAATAAATTTTGTAATTATTTTATATTCACAATTCCACGATTCTCTATTCATCTGATGTAGATTTTTATATTACATACCCACACAAACACGCGCACACACACACACACACACACACACACACACACACACACACATATATATATATATATATATATATATATATATATATATATATATATATATATATATATATATATATTACCAAAACAATAGCCATTATATCTACCTTTTGTTAGGTGGCAAGGTTTTTAAAATGATGCTCTTTCTCCTTGTCCTTCAGATTATCATCTCATTTTATTTTTTGGGTATTTCACTTTACATCTGCATCCAAAGTAAATTTCCTTTCGAATTGTTGATTTCCAAGAAACACATCGTTTTCTGATTGCGTAAAGAAATATTAGGATGACAATACTTTAAATTTTCCATCATTATATGGATGAATGAATATTAGAGGGAAGCTCTTAGAAGATTCATATGAAAATTATTTTTTTAAATTTTTAATAAGAGGCATTGTTGCACCATCAGAGTAATGGACACTGTATTAAACTTAAACTTATGCATTCTATCTTACTTTGAGTTGAATCAATAATTTTCTTTTCAAAACAATCGTCCAATTCTTGTTTTAGAAAATGATTGAAAGAACAAAACTCCAATTAAGTTAGAACATTATAGACAACCCCTCAAATAGATGCCCTATTTTTTCAAATGGAATGAATAAATTTCTCTCCTCAAATTAGTGACCCAATTCTTGTTTTCGAAATGAAATAGAGCAAAACCTCTTCAATTCGTTTGAAAGTAGTTGCTCTCTGTTAGACCTATTCACACTGTTTGCCGTTGGAAGGTGAAAATATAGTAACTTGATACATTAACTTAAACTTCATCAAATGAAGCGAAACGTGACCGATTTAATCCTAAAGGAAGCTTTACAGTAATATTGAAAACGATGAAAGACGGTATAAGAAAATTCAGAGCTCTGCATTACGAAAAACATAATCGGTGATATAATCATATTTTCATTTTTACTTTGTACACATTGATTTATAAATATATATAAAACTTCATAAGTGTATATAATATTATTCAAATATAAAAAGAAAAGTTTATACATCAAATTATCGTTACATAATTCCTACATATATCAATAATACCGATTAAATATATGACCAAATCATGATTCGAGAGGAACGGAAATGTGTTTTCCTGACTCCCTAAATTCTTGGTGATCTATACTGCATATTTTAAGATACATCATTTTTGTCAAGATATTTATGATATTCACTTCTGTAAAACAATAGTAAATGATTATATTAAACAATGATTACTTATTCCTTATGAAAGTTTCCCTAAATATGAACAATAAAACTATAAATTTTTAGAAATGGGTCTATTAAATAACAAAAAAATAACTATATTCATTTCCAACTATAAACTGTGACAACGCGCTCTACGTTCACCTTTAAATAAAAAGTAAAGAAAGGTAACGTTATTTTGGTCATTTATTTTGCAATACAAAAGTGTTTTCCCTTCACTCAAGGATTTCTTTTCTAGATCCATTTGCAACTTGACCATTCTTTCAGAGTCTGAAACAACTCAAATGTTTTTTAGGATTTTTTTTTTCGACACGTTCCCTCAGAACCCTTAGCAGCAATTGATTTCAGATTATACTTGGTTTTACCTACCATTCATATCTTCCTTTCTTCACATTTGTATTTTATCATACATGGAATTTCGAGTAATGGAACCATATATAATGTTTATACATATATGTATATATTTACAATTTATATATATATATATATATATATATATATATATATATATATATATATATATATATATATATATATATATATATATATATATATATATATATATATATATATATATATATATATATATATATATATATATATTCTCTGAAGAAGTATCAGGGAACTAGTCAGAACTTAATCTTATAATTTCTATTTCATTTTCCCTGTGATTTATTTTTGCATCTAAACATCACGTTTCCCTGCGAATATATATATATATATATATATATATATATATATATATATATATATATATATATATATATATATATATATATATATATATATATATATATATATATATATATATATATATATATATATATATATATATATATATATATATATATATATATATATATATATATATTATATATATATATATATATATATATATATATATATATATATATATATATATATATATATATATATATATATATATTTTTTTTTTTTTTTTTTTTTTTGGGGGGGGGGCGGGGGCTCAAGCCATCTCGTCCTGATGGAAGTTCCTAAAGGTTAACTTCCTTGGGTATATATAACTACGGCGATATTCCCAGAAAATTTACCTTAAGGTACCCAGAATTCTAACTCCTGGAGCGAATATCCCTAATAAAAGAACCAGGGATATCGCGAAATCTCAGAGGACGTATTCTTGACACGCCATATAGCAATCTGCACCCCGAACAGAGTTAACACTTCGAAGGGATCAATTGTCAAGAAAACAAAAAACGAGAAAGAAAGGAGAGCCGCTCGCAAGGTATCTCTCCTCTCCCGTTTCATAAGCGTGCATTGCGCCACTCACAGCGCCATCTGCATTCCTTTTTACGTAGCTCAACAACTCGGTGTTTTTTATCTGTGATATCTCGCAATTCTTGGATTATTTCAACATTATAATGCTTTCTCCAACTTCTTCTGCTTTTGATAAGTTGAGTATTATTTCTTTTATGTATAAATGTAAGTTCTTGGTAATTTTAAAATGATTTGATAGTGATATCGTTGTTACAAGAGCTGTTGCCTACTGGAGGCGTCCTGGACGCTGTCACTCGCTATGAATGAGTTATTTAGTTAGCCAGAGCGACGTTCCCGGCTGTTTCGCTTTAATAATTTTAGCTATTCAGCTTTACATAGGTTTACTTTATATGATGCTGTTAGTATTTCCGTTTTGGCGAAAGATTTGCCGATTTGGGCTTACGCTAGACCTTGTAGCCTAGTCGTTTGGCCCTAGTACTCTCCTGCATGATATTCAGATTTCCGAGTGTTTTAAAATTTTATTGAAGCTTTAGGCAGTTTTATACATTTAAGATTATGTTGATTTTCTTCCAAGATAATATACAAGTGAGTTTTGGTGATTTAGGTAATCGATTCTCTTCGCGCATAGGCTAGTTGTCTATGGGACCATAGTATACTTTTTCACACTCCCCGGTTGCTCTCTTCTCTTCAGAGAATGTGTGCAATCCCTTTCCCTCTGCTTAAGCCTTGGGCTTAACCCTAATGGTTTATCTGAATTTACTTTAGATACAACTATATTAGGGTGTTTCTGTTCTTTCCTGTTTCCAGTAAGTCTAGCTTCAGGAAGGGTGCAGGACATCGGAGTTCTTAGTCTGAGTCTGTGTCTGTCTAGCTTGTGGTTAAGATTCCCTTGCTAGGCTGACAGCAGACATAGGAGGCTTAGCCTCCTTAGTTCACTTTCGAAGGTTTCTGTACGAGATGATTCCTTCTTTTTGTGATCTAGCAGACTAGTCCAGTCTTGTTGTTCTCGGTGTTGAGGATGCGATCCTCTTTTCTGTGAATAACAACGCCTTCCTTGCTTTGGTTCCTAGGGAGTGGGCAAGTATTGCTGGCCTCCCTCCTCGGATCTCCCCTAGGCTAAGATGAGTTTTCTTGGCTGCGGGTGATTCATTATTAGAGCAAGGTTGGCAGGACCCTCTTCCCCCTTTGCCCTCTTTCCTTAGTGATGGCCTAGCCATTGCATCCCTGTCCGTCATCCTACATCTGTACCTAGCATAGGTTAGGATGTGGGGTTGACTTAGTCCCTTGTTGGCCGGTAGTGCGTGCCGGCCGGCAAGGGTCTTCTGCTTTGAGTGCTGCCCGGACCTCCCTTGGTCTCTCATCCATGTTTGTCTGTAGAGCCAGATGGCATTGGTCAGGAAACCTGAAGTTATATTCTCCCCTTCCTTATGTGCACTCTTTCGGGTTGCTGGGCTATGAGGCAGTACAGTCTCTTATCCCGGCATCCATTCTGTTTTTCTGCTAGTGTTTGTACTCTAGCCCGGCTGCCGGCCTAAGTGGCCGGCACCCGGACAGTTGGAGTTCTCTAGTTCTTTTGCTGCCGGCCGCCATTGGTTGTATACCTTTGCTGGCCGGCTATATATAACACCGAGGTTCTGCTGGCCGGTACATTTGGCGGCCGGCAGCCAGGTGCTATCTTGTGTAGTTGCTGGCCCGCAGTCACTGCCGACTGGCACACGCATTTGAACCAGCGTTCTTCCACCTTATTGTCTATAAGTAGTATACTTTAGAACTAGTTAAGGTGTGTGCCGGCCAGCATGTTTCGGCCGGCACATTACCTTCTATACTGTAGCCAGTATTTTTCAGTATAGTATATACTTTAGGGAGAAAACTATAGTATAGTATTTGTTACAACACTAAGTTTTTCTAACACTTTTGTGTTGTCTTGCACAGCCCTTTTGGTGTAACCTTACAGATAAAGAAAGTGAGTTCTTTCTTATCTACTATCCAGCGTTTTAAAATCACTTATTTGGGTGTGAGCTACACCTGTTTCCTCTGGAAATTATTTATTGGTCGCTCTAGAATAGATTAACCATACGATTTTATTATCTGGAAGGTTGCAGCAATTGACTGTGCGGGAAATACAGGTGTGTGTCTTTCCTTTCTAGTTTAGTTATGCTAAGCTATGTATATCCAGTGATACATAGTTCACTTAATACTCATGGAATTTTCCTCTCTTTACAGGAGGACCATCCGAAGTGTGGAAGTGTTTTCTACAACGTCCGCAGCAAGAACTTCTGCGGACATGACTTGTGTAGGAGGAACGCAGCATGTGCAGTCTCCAAAGCTGATCTCCGGTATTGGGACCCGCAGATATGTACCGTGTGCACAAACCTGATTACTGAGGCTTTTGATTCCCCTAAGACGGCGGAGTCAAGGGACGCGGCAAGGGAGAAGCTTCATACCTGGGTAAGGGGCTTTCAGAAGAACACATCTGGTCCCTATCTTCCAAGTGAGAAGATGAGGGCTTACCTTTCCTCCAAGGCATCAGCTGAGGCAGTGATTCCCCAGCCTCAAGCGGAGATACCGTTGGTTCAGATCCCGGTGGAGTCTGAAGTTGCGGACATCCAATTGGACGATAGGATGTCGGAAGTGTCCGAGCGTTTGGAAGAAGACCTTCGGCTACTTCGGTTCAGGCCACTGAACCTATTCCCTCAACATCATCCTCTCTCCCAGATGAGCTGGGAAAGACCAATTCCTCCATCATTGGAATGATCCAACAGATGCAGAGGGAAAATAATGAGAAGGCTGCTGCAATGAAGCTGGAGGTGTGGAGACTTGCAGCATCACGTGGGCCCCAGAAGAAGCTCAGCGTGAAAGACCTTCCCTTGTGCTCAGATGCCAACCCTTGGAGATATGCCGAGCACATGCCTATGACGACGGGAAAAATCTTCATTTCGGAGTTGGGCTCAGTCCCCCTTGAGGAGGTGGAATTCTGGCCCAGCAAGGAGTCGTATCCGGACTGTTATGTCCGTCTAAGGAAGGAACCAGCCTCAAAGGAAGAAATGGAACCGAAGGAGATCATAGTTTTGGACCACGCTAAGGCTCAAGCTTTACTGTCAAGCTCGATGAAAGAGAGGGGCTTCACAATCTCAAAGGTACCTGCTTTGAGTAAGAAGCACCCTTCCTTTGTGTCCTCTCCTTCTAGAGCCTTCCTCTTAATGCAGAAAGGTTTACGGCTGTGCTGAAAACAATCGAGGCAGGTAAGCCACGCCCCTCCTTGGAGGAGTGTAAACCTCTATATTTGGCCCTACCCATGGACCACAAGGACTAGAAGGACGTCCCTCTTACCTTCTCAGTCGGGAAGTTGGAGGCTGATATTGCCGGACGTCAGTTCGGTGAGAACCTCCCCAAGCTGTCTGACTTTCTTTTGCGCAGGGAGCTTGAGTCAAAAGAAAGACTTGCTGCCTCAATGTCTTATCAAACGACTCTGGAGACAATGGCAAGTGACCCCAAGGTCCATGAAATGTTTATGGTAGTGGCTAAGACACACCTAGCCACGGTGACGAAGGACCTTTATAGCTTCGTCAAAGCTAGGAGGGCTTGTAGGGAGTTCGTGTTCGCCTCGTCTGCGGTGAGGCACGAGCCAAGGAAGCTAATCTCCTCCAGCATTTAGGACAAAGACCTCTTCCCTAGTGAAGCGGTCAAGGAGGTTGTAGATAAGGCAGCCACGGAGAATAGAAACCTTCTCAAGAAGTGGGGCTATCTCTCAAGAGAAAGTCTTCCTCGGATGAGGGTCCCCAACCAAAGAGGAAGACTAAGAAGACTAGGCTACCCTCTCGGCCAGCCAAGCCATTCAGACGGCAGCAGCAGCAACAACTTCCTATGCCTACAGTATCCCATATGGTGGCACAAACCCTGACCACGTACCAGTGGGTACCCCAAGCCGTGTTGACGCAGTCTCCGGCATTTAACCCAGCGTTCAAGGCAGTCAACCACCTTTCGAGCGAAGCCTAGAGGAGCAGCCAGAGGTTTGTCTAGACGCTCCTCAAGGGGGAGGGGATTCAGGGGTGATCGCAGTCAAGGAGGCAAGACCTCAGGGCAACAGCAGCCAAAGTGAGATGATACCGGTAGGAGGGAGACTTCAGAATTTTCGGGATCGGTGGACCATCGATCACTGGGCCCACAGCCTACTCAAGAATGGACTGGGTTGGAGCTGGTACAGCACTCCACCCCCGTGCCCTCGATTTTTCCAACACTCCACCACCATTCTGGAGGAGTACATTCAAGAACTGTTGGAGAAAAGAGTAATCCGAAGGGTAAAGTCCAGCAAATTCCAAGGGAGGCTGTTTTGTGTTCCCAAGAAGGACTCAGAAAAACTCAGAGTCATTCTGGACTTGTCGCCACTCAACAAGTTTATAGTGAACTGCAAGTTCAAGATGCTAACACTGCAACACATAAGGACCTTACTGCCCAAGAGGGCATATACCGTCTCCATAGATTTGTCAGACTCCTATTGGCACGTTCCAATAAATCGTCAACTCTCCCCCTACCTAGGGTTCAAACTACATCGAAGACTCTACGCCTTCAGAGCCATGCCATTCGGGCTAAACATAGCCCCAAGGATCTTCACGAAGCTTGCGAGCGTAGCTCTCAAACAATTACGCCTTAAGGGAATCCAGGTGGTAGCCTACCTGGACGACTAGCTGATGTGGGCAGCATCCAAGACAGAATGTTTGCAAGCTTCCCTACATGTGATCCAGTTCCTAGAGCATCTAGGCTTCAAGATCAACAGAAAAAAGTCTCGAATTTCTCCATCGCAAAAGTTCCAGTGGTTGGGAATCCACTGGGACCTAGTGTCACACCAACTCTCCATCCCGGCGAAGAAGAGGAAGGAGGTAGCTGGGTCTGTCAAGAGACTTCTGGATTCCAAAAGGATATCAAGATGCGAACAGAAGAGAGTGCTAGGTTTTCTCCAGTTTGCCTCAGTAACAGACCCGGTATAAGAGCAGAGCTAAAGGATGCAACCGGAGTTTGGAGAAGTTATGCATCAAACTTGCGAAGAGTTTGATGCATAACTACGTACGCTTCTCAGGCCTTGGTCCCAAGTCAGGCAACTAAAGAAGTCGGTGCTTCTTCAGCAACCCCCCCCCCTCGTTTACTATTCACACAGACGCCTCGAAGGAGGGGTGGGGAGGTCATTCTCATCGGAAGAAGGCCCAAGGAACTTGGTCCAATCTACTCAGGACATTTCACATAAACTTTCTGGAAGCTATGGCAGTACTCCTTACCTTGAAAAAAGTCTCCCCTCGTCGCTCGATCCACATAAGGTTGGTACTGGACAGCGAGGTGATTGTGAGATTCTTGAATCGACAAGGATCGAGGTCACCACCACTCAACCAGGTGATGTTGGCCATCTTTCGACTGGCCGAAAAGAAGAAGTGGTACCTGTCGGCAGTTCACCGTCAAGGAATCCGCAATGTGACAGCGGATGCTCTATCCAGGTTCACACCGATAGAGTCGGAATGGTCCCTAGACGCAGGATCATTCTCCTTCATCTTGAGTCAAGTCCCAGAACTGCAGAAAGACCTCTTTGTGACGAAACACAACAAGAAGTTACCCCTTTACGTGTCCCTGTACGAGGATCCCTTGGCGGAAGCAGTGGACGGGATGTCCCTCGACTGAAACAGATGGTCAAGGATTTAACTGTTCCCTCCTCACAACCTTCTCTTGAGGGTCCTCAACAAACTAAGATCTTTCAAGGGAGTAGCGGCAATAGTGGCTCACAAGTGGCCGAACAGCGTGTGGTTCCCTCTGGCATTGGAACTACGGCTGAAGGGTCTACCGTTAAAAGATCCAGTTCTGACCCATGGAGTTCAGAAGTCGACTGTCTGCGCATTATCACAGAAAACCCGGAACCTGCAGCTCATGATTTTCTCTCCCTAGCGGTGAGAAAACGTTTTGGGATTTCTAAAGACAGTATAGACTTCCTAGAGGAATATAAGTGCAAATCCACTAGAAGGCAATATGAGTCATCATGGAGAAAATAGGTGGCCTTTGTCAAGGCAAAGAATCTGCAAAAGATCTCGATGGACTTCTGCTTATCTTTCTTCATCCACCTCCATGGTCAAGGGTTAGCAGCCAACACAATATCAACGTGTAAATCTGCTTTGACAAGACCCATTTTATATGCCTTCCAGGTCGACCTCTCTAACGATATTTTCAATAAAATTCCGAAAGCCTGTGCTAGGCTCAGACCATCAGCACCTCCAAAGCCCATTTCATGGTCTTTGGATAAAGTTTTTCATTTCGCTTCGCTGTTGAACGATGTGGAGTGTGCTTTAAAGGATTTGACCCAAAAAGTTATTTTCCTGTTTGCACTCGCATCCGGGGCCAGGGTTAGTAAAATTTTAGCCCTCTCGAGAGAGGAAGGTCGTGTTCAGTTCTTGGATGGGGAGAACTGAACCAGTTTCCCTATCCTGCGTTTCTCGCTAAAAACGAGTTACCAACCAACAGGTGAGGTCCCTTGAGAATCTGCCCTCTGAATGAAGATGCATCTCTATGTCCAGTGGAATGCCTAAATGTCTATCTTCGTAGAACTTTAGACTTCAGAGGTGGTCAACTATTCAGGGGAGAAATATCAGGCTCAAATTTATCACTGAAACAACTTAGGCCGAAAATCACCTATTTTATTCGCAGAGCGGATCCAGACAGTACACCCGCAGGTCACGATCCGAGGAAAGCTGCCTCATCCTTAAATTTCTTTAATTGTTTGGATTTCGAACATCTTCGCTCATACACTGGCTGGAAGTCTTCCAGAGTTTTCTTTCGTCACTATGTGAAGCAAGTGGGGCAACTGAAGAGGTCTGTGGTAGCAGTGGGTAGTGTCGTTAACCCTGCTGTTTAACTCTGCGAGGAACAGTGGATTTAATTGGGACGATTAATTTCGGGGTGAGTTTAGTTACGAACTGTTCTACAAACTAAGTGTTACTGTGTGCCCAAATTGACTGTTCCATATTCAAAGGTGAACCTAGCATAAGTGCAGACATGTGTGCCAAGCGTTTCCAATGCTAATGTGAATGATTAGTAATACAGACTTTTATGATTTTGATACCTCAGTATGTTAAAGGTGGCGCTAAAGTTTTTCTTTCAGATAAACAAGTTTTCTGTTTACTATCATGCTTATGCTTATTTATTGGTTATCCTCCTCTTATATATGTATAATTGTTGTTTAACCTGTATTATTTTATTGTTTGTCAATAAACTAGTTCTTGTGAACCTTGCATCTCCTTCGCCTGTGTCATTTTACTCGAAATGAATTAGCATTATGTTTACTATGTATATTTATCTGGGATAATTCTAATAGATTGTTCCTTTATACAAGCATTTTTGCATTGGTTTATGCTTTCCTCTAGCGGGAGGACTCCATGCCCTAAGGGGACGGTGGCGGATATGCAAGTTTTTCTCCTACCCAGATATAAACCTTTGTCTAATCCAGTAATGAACGGGGAACTGGGAATATTTCATATTGACTCAGTGGTTCTTTACAAACTATGCTTTACATGATATAGGGTGAGACCATTATATTGGCTTGTCTGTTATTAATACATAGGTATATATACTCTTCGAGACTTTTCCAGAGTCTAGTATGACTCTTCCCTATAGGGGGCAGGAAGCACTAACATGGTCTATGGTTAGATGAAAAGATTTATGATGGTAACATTTTAAGTCTCTAGGTCTAGTTGGCCGGGAAATACCTTCGGGGAGTACGGCACGTTTTGAGAATCCACAGATACAGTAATGCTCTGCTATACTTCCATCACGACGACATGGCTTGAGCCCAAAAAACGGATTTTCAGCGAAGCGAATAATCTATTTTTGGGTGAGATGGCCATGTCGTCCTGATGGACCCGCCCTTCCCTTTTCTTCTAGAAAGGGTTGTAGGTCCCCTTTCTACATACAGTATCTGTAGCACCTCGTGTATAGCTACAATGAATACAGATGGCGCTGTGAGTGGAGCAATGCACGCTTACGAAACGAGATAGGAGAGATACCTTGCGAGTGGCTCTCCTTTCTTTCTCGTTTTTCGTTTTCTTATCAATTGACCCCTTCGAAGTGTTAACTCTGTTCGGGGTGCAGATTGCTATGTGGCGTGTCAAGAATACGTCCTCTGATATTTTGCGATATCCCTGGTTCTTTTATTAGGGATATTCGCTCCAGGAGTTAGAATTCTGGGTACCTTAAGGTAAATTTTCTGGGAATATCGCCGTAGTTATATATACCCAAGTAAGTTACCCTTTAGGAACTTCCATCAGGACGACATGGCCATCTCACCCAAAAATAGATTTTTCGCTTCGCTCAAAATCCGATAAATATATATATATATATATATATATATATATATATATATATATATATATATATATATATATATATATATATATATATATATATATATATATATATATATATATATATATATATATATATATATATATATATATATATATATATATATATATATATATATATATATATATATATATATATATATATGAATGCGTGCCCATGCGTAACATACTGTAAACTTTATCAAAGAGAAATGTAGCATCGACTATCTTTAATAAATAACACTACAACTTAAATCCAGTAGTGTACAAATAAATGTAAAACGAAATATTTGTAATAACTTCTAAACTCAAGAAGCGAACCGAGAAAAATTGTCTAACTTTACAGGATATTGGATTCAGTCTCTGGAGAAGAGAACCTGTACACAAAGTTTTGAGGGTCGAGGTTGACTGGCTCCGAACAAGCTACACACAATGCACAATTACCAGAATGCCTCCTAAAAATATTGTTTATGCTATCATGTATGAAAAAAGTAAATTGTTTTGAAAAAATATTCAGAATAGATATGTTGTACATTTATGACCCATTGATTTTATGTCGAAAGTAATGTACACATATCATTAAATCAATTTTACCCGTTTTGGATAAGATGAACATCCAGAGAGAAGTTAAAAAAAGAATCACCGCTACATTCAATATTTTCCTCCTTTTTTGTAGAACCCCGTAAATTTTACAGTAAAAGCTTGACCCATTATCTACTTCATAGTGTCAGGATCTTAGAATCGTTACATGTTGCTTTCAATATCTCTACAGCAGTTGAAATATGGGAAATTACGTAAAAAGAAACTCGCACAAACACACAAAACACGTCTATTCACAAGTTTATTTACAAAGCAAATTAATATTCTTTCACTTTTAATGACAAACCAAATCACTTCAAAATCTTAATAAAAATGGGGTGCTAGCTGCTACAATTTGTCTCAGACATCACAAGATTTTGGAGATAGGTGTTTTTCGTTTGAAGGGGAGTTCGTAATCTGACTCTGTCCGACTTCTAGTAGTGTTAAATGTCAGGACGTGTTTTTGATCTCTCTTTGACAGTTTTTTTTTTTCCTCAGAACTTGAATACCCATATATGGGTGGAGCTAATTACCATAGGCAATCATCATTTGCATACATGGATATTTTAAATTCTACACCCTGATCCATTTCCTAAAAACGGTCACTTATTTCACGCCTTAATAGCCCCTAACAAATTTTTATTTTTTTATTTTTTTTTTGCAATTTGGTCCTGATATTGCGCCATAATAAAAGTCAGGCATGATATGACCCATGATGATATTTTCCAGTGACAGATTTCCATCGACGTTGTTTGTCTGTAAAATGCTGACGACAGTAATTAAGGTGATGGTACCTTAGACTAAAAGCTAGCTGATTCTCTTCTCTTTGCAGACCCTCTTCATCAAGACTCAGTTTGGACCGCAAAGGGATTCCATTCACTTATCATTAAGGCTCGGTTTGTCCCCAAGTAATTAAGGTGATGAATTCTTTGACCAAATACTATAGTTCCACCAATCTATAACTAAAGTTCTGGTGGAATCGACGTCTGAATTTCCTTTTACGCAATGTTGAAATGTTTGATCTAATGATACTTGATCATTGAATTATTGAGACTGATATTTTATGTGTTCGGCATAAGTCATGGAATGCGTGTGTGAACACCGCATATTGTTATAAAGTACATGATGTGAGATATTGATTTACAACTTTGATATCGATAATAATTTTCATTGTTCTCTCTCTCTCTCTCTTCTCCTCTCTCTCTCTCTCTCCTCTCTCTCTCTCTCTCTCTCTCTCTCTCTCTCTCTCTCTCTCTCTCTCATGATTATGATCTTTACATTACCTGCCCCTAGTTTCCTGCTGAAATTATTGGCTTACGTTAAATTTATTTTCTTTGATTTGGCTGTGTAGATGCAAGTGAGATGGTGAGCTACTATTGTGTCTGCGTTATCATACACAGTGAACAGAAGTCTACTGGCGGGTTGTCGAAAGTAAAGGAAAAAAGGAACAAAAAACAACCCGTTACCGGCTTAATTCGCTACGGAGCCGTGTGACTTGTGTGATTTTAAAACTCAAATTTACTTATTAGCTCTTAAATGATCCATTTAAGAAGGCTCATGTATACAGCATATACATTCTGAGTCATATGGTTTTTCTGTTTTAAATCTAAAACTTACTTATTAGCTGCCATCAAAATGACTATTCATTACACATAGATCATATATTCAACAACGATTAGCACGTGTTCTTGGGCAATCGTAACAGAACAGAACAGAAGTACTGTAAAATATGTATTCCACATTTCTTTATTGTTGTACAAGTATCTCATGCATTACAAGTTTACTTTTCTTTAATATGATGAAATATGGACGTTTATATTATATCAGCATGCATATACCTATCTGTAATGTCCTTGACCTAAAATAGATGATTAGTGCATCACTTGTGTAGAAAACAAGGCAATGATTTACGTGGTTAATTTCCCACCTTGATTCCATCAGAACCTTGCTTTAAGATTGGTGGGACTATAGCTGATTTCCCTCTCT
>NC_090741.1:87692125-87699625 GCF_036898095.1 Palaemon carinicauda | reverse complement strand
ATCACGAAACTAGTCAGGATTTAATATTATATTTTCTATTTGATTTTCCCTGAGATTATTTTTTGCATCCAAGCATCACGTTTCTCAGTAATTTTTACTCGTGTATACTCAAGCGCACATACACACAAACACACTCATACACACACACACACACACACACACACACACACATATATATATATATATATATATATATATATATATATATATATATATATATATATATATATATGTGTGTGTGTGTGTGTGTGTGCGTGTGTGTGTGTGTGCGTGTGTGTAAGTGAATGTGTGTGCCCATGCGTAATATACTCTAGACTTTATCAAAGAGCAATGTAACATGAACTAATTTTTAATCATAACACTGCAACTTAAAACCGATTGTGAACAAGAAAATATAAAACAAAATATCTATAAAAACTTCTAAACTCAATAACTGAACCGAGAACGATTTGTCTACCTTTCTAAGACAATTCCTGTCTTGACAACAAAACGATATTGGATTCAGTCTCTGGAGAAGAGCACTTGTACACAAACAAAGTTTTGAGGGTCGAGGTTGACTGCCTTTTAGCAAGGTCCGCACAATGTTGACTAAGCCATGCAAATACCTTCTAATAAGTATTGTTTATGCGATGATATATGAAAAAAGTAATTTATTTTGAAAAAATATTCAGAAAACATGTATTTTCAAGTGGGAAAGAAATGGATAAAAATAATTTATCCAATCATACACCTTTTCGATCAGACGAATATCTAGAGGATGATGAGGAAAAGAACTGCATCACCACTACATTCATCTTTGTTTTTTTTTTTTTTTTTTTTTTTTTTTTTTTTTTTTTTTTTTTTTTCTGTAGGCACCCATAAATTTCACCGTAAAACCTTCACACCAATATTCACTTCATTGTGTTCCGATCTTCGAATCATTACATGTTGCTTTCAATAGCTAAACAAAAAATATTCGACAAGAGCAATTGAAATATGGGAAAATAATATAAAATTAAACTCGCACAAACAAAACATGATTATCAACAAGTTCCTGTGTGCTTTGGACTGTTTTTTTTTTCCTCGAAATTACATACCCATATATGGTCGGGGCTAATTACGATAGGCATTCGTCATTTCCATATATGAATTTTTTTTTTTTAATCTACGCCCTGATTTATTTCTTTAAAAACGCCCACTTCCGTCACGCTTTAAAAGCCTCTAACATAAATTTGTTCCATTTGCGCCATAATGAAAGTGTGTCGTGAGATGACCCATGATGATATTTTCCAGTGACAAGGATTTCCATCGAGGCTCAGTTTGTCTGTAAAATGCTGACGACAGTAGTTAAGGTGATAACATCTTTGACCACACTAACTGGATTTCTTCTCGTTGCAGAAAGTTTTCATCGAGGCTCGGTTTTGTCCCCAAAGGGCTGATGACAGCAATTAATATGATAATACCTTATACTAAACACTTGCTGATTCTCTTACTGTCTGCAGACACTCATCATCCAGACTCTTTTTTGGTTCTTAAAGTGCTGACAACTATAACTAAGGTGATGAAATCTTCGACCAAATACTATACTGTAGTTCCACGAATCTAAAACCAAAGTTCTGGTGGAGTTGACGCATGGAATTTTCCTTTCACTCGATGTTGGCTTATTCCAACCTAAGCTACTTGATCGTTAAGTCACTGAAAAGCCAATTTTGTATGTGTGCTCTCGTCAGCCATGGATTTCCTTTTATGGGCTCTCGTGGCATGGTTGGTTTCGACCTGGCCTTTCATTAGAAGGGGCTAGCGTTCGATCCCGAGTATGAGGTAGAAGTTTATTTCTATTTGAGCACGATGTTGTGTTGATATTTATCCATATTGACTCATTAGGGGTAATTTGAATGAATTACTACCAATTGTGTCACGTGGTGGCCCGGGGAAATCGTGTAAAACTCGCTGGTAAGAGACTGATGTCTCGCCAGGAAAATCCTCGGACAGCTAGATTAGCGTCAGGTT
Source organism: Palaemon carinicauda (assembly GCF_036898095.1). NCBI lineage: Eukaryota > Metazoa > Arthropoda > Malacostraca > Decapoda > Palaemonidae > Palaemon > Palaemon carinicauda. The sequence goes on along the minus strand of NC_090741.1, from coordinate 87,697,636 downwards.
CGGATTTCCTTTTATGGGCTCTCGTGGCATGGTTGGTTTCGACCTGGCCTTTCATTAGAAGGGGCTAGCGTTCGATCCCAAGTATGAGGTAGAAATTTATTTCTATTTGAACACGATGTTGTGTTGATATTTATCCATATTGACTCATTAGGGGTAATTTGAATGAATTACTACCAATTGTTTCTCGTGGTGGCCCGGGGAAATCGTGTAAAACTCGCTGGTAAGAGACTGATGTCTCGCCAGGAAAATCCTCGGACAGCTAGATTAGCGTCAGGTTCGGAATTCCTTTTATGGGCTCTTATGGCATGGTTGGATTTGACCTGGCCTTTCATTAGAAGGGGCTAGCGTTCGATCCCAAGTATGAGGTAGAAATTTATTTCTATTTCAACACGATGTTGTGTTGATATTTATCCATATTGACTCATTAGGGGTAATTGGAATGAATTACTACCAATTGTGTCACGTGGTGGCCCGGGGAAATCGGGTAAAACTCGCTGGTAAGAGACTGATGTCTCGCCAGGAAAATCCTCGGACAGCTAGATTACCGTCAGGTTCGGATTTCCTTTTATGGGCTCTCGTGGCATGGTTGGTTTCAACCTGGCCTTTCATTAGAAGGGGCTAGCGTTCGATCCCAAGTATGAGGTAGAAATTTATTTCTATTTGAACACGATGTTGTGTTGATATTTATCCATATTGACACATTAGGGGTAATTTGAATGAATTACTACCAATTGTGTCACGGGGTGGCCTGGGGAAATCGGGTAAAACTCGCTGGTAAGAGACTGATGTCTCACAAGGAAAATCCTCGGACAGCTAGATTACCGTCAGGTTCGGATTTCCTTTTATGGGCTCTCGTAGCATGGTTGGTTTCGACCTGGCCTTTCATTAGAAGGGGCTAGCGTTCGATCCTAAGTAGGAGGTAGAAATTTATTTCTATTTGAACACAATGTTGTGTTGATATTTATCCATATTGACTCATTAGGGGTAATTTGAATGAATTACTACCAATTGTGTCACGTGGTGGCCCGGGGAAATCGGGTAAAACTTGCTGGTAAGAGACTGATGTCTCGCCAGGAAAATCCCAGGACAGCTAGATTAGCGTCAGGTTCGGATTTCCTTTTATGGGCTCTCATGGCATGGTTGGATTTGACCTGGCCTTTCATTAGAAGGGGCTAGCGTTAGATCCCAAGTATGAGGTAGAAATTTATTTCTATTTGAACACGATGTTGTGTTGATATTTATCCATATTGACTCATTAGGGGTAATTGGAATGAATTACTACCAATTGTGTCACGTAGTGGCCCGGGGAAATCGGGTAAAACTCGCTGGTAAGAGACTGATGTCTCGCCAGGAAAATCCTCGGACAGCTAGATTAGCGTCAGGTTCGGATTTCCTTTTATGGGCTCTCGTGGCATGGTTGGTTTCGACCTGGCCTTTCATTAGAAGGGGCTAGTGTTCGATCCCAGGTATGAGGTAGAAATTTATTTCTATTTGAACACGATGTTGTGTTGATATTTATCCATATTGACTCATTACGGGTAATTTGAATGAATTACTACCATTTGTGTCACGTGGTGGCCCGGGGAAATCGGGTAAAACTCGCTGGTAAGAGACTGATGTCTCGCCAGGAAAATCCTCGGACAGCTAGATTAGCGTCAGGTTCGGATTTCATTTTATGGGCTCTCGTGGCATGGTTGGTTTCGACCTGGCCTTTCATTAGAAGTGGCTAGCGTTCGATCCCAAGTATGAGGTAGAAATTTATCTCTATTTGAACACGATTTTGTGTTGATATTTATCCATATTGACTCATTAGGGGTAATTTGAATGAATTACTACCAATTGTGTCACGTGGTGGCCCGAGAAATCGGGTAGAACTCGCTGGTAAGAGACTGATGTCTCGCCAGGAAAATCCTCGGACAGCTAGATTACCGTCAGGTTCGGATTTCCTTTTATGGGCTCTCGTGGCATGGTTGGTTTCAACCTGGCCTTTCATTAGAAGGGGCTAGCGTTCGATCCCAAGTATGAAGTAGAAATTTATTTCTATTTGAACACAATGTTGTGTTGATATTTATCCATATTGACTCATTACGGGTAATTTGAATGAATTACTACCAATTGTGTCACGGGGTGGCCCGGGGAAATCGGGTAAAACTCGCTGGTAAGAGACTGATGTCTCGCCAGGAAAATCCTCGGACAGCTAGATTAGCGTTAGGTTCGGATTTCCTTTTATGGGCTCTCGTAGCATGGTTGGTTTCGACCTGGCCTTTCATTAGAAGGGGCTAGCGTTCGATCCTAAGTAGGAGGTAGAAATTTATTTCTATTTGAACACAATGTTGTGTTGATATTTATCCATATTGACTCATTAGGGGTAATTTGAATGAATTACTACCAATTGTGTCACGTGGTGGCCCGGGGAAATCGGGTAAAACTTGCTGGTAAGAGACTGATGTTTCGCCAGGAAAATCCTAGGACAGCTAGATTAGCGTCAGGTTCGGATTTCCTTTGATGGGCTCTCGTGGCATGGTTGGTTTCGACCTGGCCTTTCATTAGAAGGTGCTAGCGTTCGATCCCAAGTATTAGGTAGAAATTTATTTCTATTTGAACACGATGTTGTGTTGATATTTGTCCATATTAACTCATTAGGGGTAATTTGAATGAATTACTACCAATTGTGTCACGTGGTGGCCCGGGGAAATCGGGTAAAATTCGCTGGTAAGAGACTGATGTATTGCCAGGAAAATCCTCGGACAGCTAGATTAGCGTCAGGTTCGGATTTCCTTTTATGGGCTCTCATGGCATGGTTGGATTTGACCTGGCCTTTCATTAGAAGGGGCTAGCGTTCGATCCCAAGTATGAGGTAGAAATTTATTTCTATTTGAACACGATGTTTTGTTGATATTTATCCATATTGACTCATTAGGGGTAATTGGAATGAATTACTACCAATTGTGTCACGTGGTGGCCCGGGGAAATCGGGTAAAACTCGCTCGTAAGAGACTGATGTCTCGCCAGGAAAATCCTCGGACAGCTAGATTAGCGTCAGGTTCGGATTTCCTTTTATGGGCTCTCGTGGCATGGTTGGTTTCGACCTGGCCTTTCATTAGAAGGGGCTAGTGTTCGATCCCAGGTATGAGGTAGAAATTTATTTCTATTTGAACACGATGTTGTGTTGATATTTATCCATAATGACTCATTACGGGTAATTTGAATGAATTACTACCATTTGTGTCACGTGGTGGCCCGGGGAAATCGGGTAAAACTCGCTGGTAAGAGACTGATGTCTCGCCAGGAAAATCCTCGGACAGCTAGATTAGCGTCAGGTTCGGATTTCCTTTTATGGGCTCTCGTGGCATGGTTGGTTTCGACCTGGCCTTTCATTAGAAGGGGCTAGCGTTCGATCCCAAGTATGAGGTAGAAATTTATTTCTATTTGAACACGATTTTGTGTTGATATTTATCCATATTGACTCATTAGGGGTAATTTGAATGAATTACTACCAATTGTGTCACGTGGTGGCCCGAGAAATCGGGTAGAACTCGCTGGTAAGAGACTGATGTCTCGCCAGGAAAATCCTCGGACAGCTAGATTAGCGTCAGGTTCGGATTTCCTTTTATTGGCTCTCGTGGCATGGTTGGTTTCGACCTGGCCTTTCCTTAGAAGGGGCTAGCGTTCGATCTCAAGTATGAGGTAGAAATTTATTTCTATTTGAACACGATGTTGTGTTGATATTTATCCATATTGACTCATTAGGGTCAATTTGAATGAATTACTACCAATTGTGTCACGTGGTGGCCCGGGGAAATCGGGTAAAACTCGCTGGTAAGAGACTGATGTCTCGCCAGGAAAATCCTTGGACAGCTAGATTAGCGTCAGGTTCGGATTTCCTTTTATGGGCTCTCGTGGCATGGTTGGTTTCGACCTAGCCTTTCATTAGAAGGGGCTAGCGTTCGATCCCAAGTATGAGGTAGAAATTTATTTCTATTTGAACACGATGTTGTGTTGATATTTATCCATATTGACTCATTAGGGTTAATTATAATGAATTACTACCAATTGTGTCACGGGGTGGCCCGGGGAAATCGGGTAAAACTCGCTGGTAAGAGACTGATGTCTCGCCAGGAAAATCCTCGGACAGCTAGATTAGCGTCAGGTTCGGATTTCCTTTTATGGGCTCTCGTAGCATGGTTGGTTTCGACCTGGCCTTTCATTAGAAAGGGCTAGCGTTCGATCCCAAGTAGGAGGTAGAAATTTATTTCTATTTGAACACGATGTTGTTTTGATATTTATCCATATTGACTCATTAGGGGTAATTTGAATGAATTACTACCAATTGTGTCACGTGGTGGCCCGGGGAAATCGGGTAAAACTCGCTGGTAAGAGACTGATGTCTCGCCAGGAAAATCCTCGGACAGCTAGATTAGCGTCAGGTTCGGATTTCCTTTTATTGGCTCTCGTGGCATGGTTGGTTTCGACCTGGCCTTTCATTAGAAGGTGCTAGCGTTCGATCCCAAGTATGAGGTAGAAATTTATTTCTATTTGAACACGATGTTGTGTTGATATTTATCCATATTGACTCATTAGGGGTAATTATAATGAATTACTACCAATTGTGTCACGGGGTGGCCCGGGGAAATCGGGTAAAACTCGCTGGTAAGAGACTGATGTCTCGCCAGGAAAATCCTCGGACAGCTAGATTAGCAGCAGGTTCGGATTTCCTTTTATGGGCTCTCGTGGCATGGTTGGTTTAGACCTGGCCTTTCATTAGAAGGGGCTATCGTTCTATCCCAAGTAGGAGGTAGAAATTTATTTCTATTTGAACACGATGTTGTGTTGATATTTATCCATATTGACTCATTAGGGGTAATTTGAATAAATTACTACCAATTGTGTCAAGTGGTGGCCCGGGGAAATCGGGTAAAACTCGCTGGTAAGAGACTGATGTCTCGCCAGGAAAATCCTCGGACAGCTAGATTAGCGTCAGGTTCGGATTTCCTTTTATGGGCTCTCGTGGCATGGTTGGTTTCGACCTGGCCTTTCATTAGAAGGGGCTAGCGTTCGATCCCAAGTATGAGGTAGAAATTTATTTCTATTTGAACACGATGTTGTGTTGATATTTATCCATATGTATATATATATATATATATATATATATATATATATTTTATATATATATATATATATATATATATATATATATATATATATATATATATATATATATATATATATATACATATATATATATATATATATATATATATATATATATATATATATATATATATATATATATATATATATGTATATATATATATATATATATATATATATATATATATATATATATATATATATATATATATATATATATATATATATATATATATATATATATAACATATTTATATATATATATATATATATATATATATATTTATATATATATATATATATATATATATATATATATATATATATATATATATATATATATATATATATATATATATA
>NC_090741.1:87684625-87687125 GCF_036898095.1 Palaemon carinicauda | reverse complement strand
ATAACGTTTTGCCTTCTAAGGAGCCTATTGGGTTGGAAATCCTGCAAAGATAGACCACGGAGTCTTCCTGGTTGTGTGTTTACAATGCTTAATTACTGCATCGGTTATACACAAAATGGTCTTTAAAAGTCCTTTTTCTTCTATAAGAATCTCTGTACTAGCAGCATCTCTTAATTGTAACATCATTATTCGAAAGACAATTTTTTTACAGTCGTTTTAATGGGAAAGCCTTCTCCATTATCAATTTAATTTGTGATGATGGGTGCTTAGCCAGCTCTGGGTATTCTGCTTGGGGCTTAATATCTTTATTAGATATTTTTTAAACCCCTTTTGGAACTTGATATAAATACTTAAGAAAAATTGTATGGAAAAAAATTAAGTTAAGACTTGTTGCCTGCAGTCATTTTTAGTGACACCATTGGTTGCAACTGCTTCGATCGTGAAGGTGATTATAAAAACAATTGTCCTAGTTGTCTGGTCGTTAGAATAGAATATATAAGCAACACTGTGCGGGGTCTCATTCCGGATGGGTGACCAGTCGAGAAAAGCCAGGTGCCACTGGTAACTAATCCTTCGAACATCAAATGAGAAGGATAAGAATTCATCAACCTCGTCTCCAATGGAATAAAAAAATTGGAATTATAAAACAAATGGTACCAGCCTCTTTAGGGTAAATAGGATATGAATATGAATTCATGGGTTACAAACGAGGAAAATATGTATGATTCTTATATTTCATAAGGAAATGACAGTGGGTGTGTTACATTGTTACATAAATACATACGACTCTGGTATACACACAGAAATATATATATATATATATATATATATATATATATATATATATATATATATATATATATATATAGTATATATATATATATATATATATATATATGTGTGTGTGTGTGTGTGTGTTTATATATATATATATATATATATATATATATATATATATATATATATATATATATATATATATATATATATATATATATATATATATATATATATATATATATATATATATATATAGGTATATATATAAATATATATATATATATATATATATATATATATATATATATATATATATATTATATATGTATGTATGTATATATATATGTATATATATAATTTATATATGTATAAATATATAAATATATATATATATATATATATATATATATATATATTATATATTTATATATACATATATACAAAATATATATATATATATATATATATATATATATATATATATATATATATATATATATACTTATGTATATATATATATATATATATATATATATATATATATATATATATATTATATATATATATTATTTATGTATGTATATATATATATATTTATATATATATATATATATATATATATACATATATAAGTATATATATATATATATATATATATATATATATATATATATATATATATATATATATATATATATATATATATATATATATAATATATATATATATATATATTATATATATATATAAAATTAGGAATAAAATGGAAAATATTACATTGTTGAAAATGATACGTAAGTAAGTTAACAAAAAAATATATCTATTAACACAGACATGAAATAAAATGGTAATATTAACGATGTTAACCCCAATGATAAAACCGTTTTCTATGATGTTCGTTTGGATCAATTGGAGTTTAGGACCCGTGAACACATCGGAGACTTTCCCTGTTTGAGGAAACAAACAGATAAACTCGAGTTTGTTTGTTTCTATCATTTGACAAACCAGGAGCTGCTTCGTTTATTTGAACGTCTTCCTCGTTTTGTGTTTCGTTGGATAACTGTTCAAAGTTTCAGATTTTAATAAACGTCTAGAGAACGAAGTTGAGGTTAATTTAATAAAAAAAAAATATTAAAACTAGTTTCAATTTGTTTTACTCATCATTGCATTTTCCAATTTCATTCTATGTATTTTTTATGGTGACCTTTTCTCTATCTTCAAATATTCAACCCTTATTTAGAATATACATGAATTAACCATTTATTATAAAAAATCCTAGAGAAAGAGGGAATAAAGATATAATAACATAAAGGGCATGGACAATAATAACAAGCATTTTATAACTAGAAAGATTTAGAAGAAGTAAACTCCGTAGTTTCGAAAATATCTTCTGAAGGTTAACTTTTCCATAGAATTTATGATCTTGGGACTTTCCATTGGCTATGTCCATTGCGCTCTATGGGGTTGATTTTGCCTTTTTCTTCTTCAGTATTAATTATCTTTGGACTATTTGGTCCAGGATTCAATATGGGCATGAGGCTGCTAATCCCATTAGCCCTTACAATAACCCGATAATTCACGTATCCTTTGAAAGTAATGCCTCTCTTCTTTACCTCTTTTCTTACGACGGAGCGGGAATCGGTGAAGAGGCGATAAAGAAGGGAACAGTCGATGGCAATGTCGCAATCTGCAACACTCGCTTCATGTCAAGAGATTACAG
>NC_090741.1:87660226-87677726 GCF_036898095.1 Palaemon carinicauda | reverse complement strand
AAATCATTATTATTATTATTATCATTATTATGATTATTATTATTAGCTAAGCTACAACCTTCGTTGTAAAAGACGATGTTATGAGCCCACGGGCTCTAACTGGGAAAATAGCCCAGTGAGGAAAGGAAATAAGGATTTTTTTTTCTTTTTTTTTTTTTTGGCTCTCTCTGAAAACTTGACAACTTCTCAAATTTAGTTTACACATGTTTTTTCAGACTTCTCATAACTTCTTTTTTTGCAGTTGTATTTATTATATGGAATTTAGGCTAATGAAATGATATTTAGTGTTTATATTTACAAATATATATCTATGTCTATCCTCTGAAGAAGTATATTCTCTATTTCGTTCCCCTTGGGATTATTTTTTGCCCCTAAGTACCACGTCTTCCTGTGATTTTGACTAGAGTATACAAAGGCATGCGCACACACAAGTAAACACACGCGCGCGCACGCAGACACACACTCACACACGCACGCATATATATATATATATATATATATATATATATATATATATATATATATATATATATATATATATATATATATATATATGTATATATATATATATATATATATATATATATATATATATATATATATATATAATGTCTTTGTGTATTTGTGCGTGTGAATGCGTGACCATGCGTAATATACTATAAACTTAATAAAAAAAAAATATAACATGGCACATTTTTAAAAAATAACATTGCGTTCTTCAGGGTTGGTTGGTACTTTTTATCCTTCAATATTAATCATCCTTTAACTATTTAGACCCGGGCTAAATAAGGGCATGAGGCTGTCTATCCCATTAGCCCTTACACACAACTAATTAACAAATTATTATTATTATTATTATCATTATTATCATTATTATTATTAGCTAAGCTATAACCTTCGTTGTAAAAGAGGATGTTATGAGCCCACGGGCTTTAACTGGGAAAATAGCTCAGTGAAGAAAGGAAATAAGGAAATACTACAAGAAAATTTTAAAGAACAATAATAACATTAAAATAAATCCTTCATATATAAACTATGAAAATATGAAAATTAAAAGAGGATAAAAACTTTAAAGTAACAAGAGGAAGAGAAACAAGATAGAATAGTGTGCCCTCTTTAAAAAGGACTTGTTTGGTAATTTCACTGTTGTCGGTTGTATAAGGAAAGACGAAAATATGCAAAGAATATGCCAGACTATTTTTTTATATATGTCGGCAAAGATTCAATGAGCTGTAACTAGAGAGAGGAATCCAATGTAGTACTGTCTTGCCAGTCAAAAGACCCGATAACTCTCTAGCGGTAGTATCTCAATGGGTGACCGGTGCCTTGGTCAACCTACTACCTAATGTATCCTTTTGAACGCAATGCCTCTCTTCTTTCCCTCTTCTCCTACGACTGAGCTGGAATTTGTGAAGAGGCGATAAAGAAGGGCACAGTCTATGGCAACGTCGCAATCTGCAACACTCGCTTCGTGTTAAAAGATTCCAGGCAGATATTCCTTCGTCTGTTATGGAAATGGCAAAAATATATGTTTGGGAAACGTTTCTAAAGGAGCAATTTTGAAACGGCAAAGCCGTATTTTTGCCAAACGATTGGAAAGAAACAATTACTTGAGAAAAAGATGGCCCTACTTTTCACATGAATATTTGTGGATAGCCAAATTTTGAAAATTCCAAGATCGTGAATTCTGTAAATTTTGGAGAGCAATACATTGCTGTGTTTTTCTTGATAGTCGAATGATGATGATGAATTCAGATATCTCTCCAGTATTGATTTCGTCATAATGTTGAATTGATTTACATATCAGAAAACCAAATTTAACTTTTAAGAGAACGTGAAAATTAACAATTTTAAATCAGGTCATGACATCTCCCTAAAATTAAGACAGATTAGCCATTGTTACTTTAAGTAATTGCTATGTTTGTTCTCAAGTTTTAACTCAAAACGTCATTCCTCTTTTATTAAACATAATGAGTTCTTATATCGTGTGAAATGATAACCAAACAAAAAAAAAGTCGTAAATTTCCTATGATATTGCTGTGGAGTAAAATACTGCAAATATCCTTAGGAGATTGAATACTGTTAGTTAGAGCTTATTACACATTTCTCTGCATATCATGTCTGCAATAGGTTTGCAAGTTTTATATATATATATATATATATATATATATATATATATATATATATATATATATATATATATATATATATATATATATATATATATATATATATATATATATATATTCGGTCCTTGGGAACCCTTATATCAGTGTTAAGTAGTGTATATTCAATAACAATCTTTAGATATTCATCCATGGCCCTTATTTGATGTCTCTCAGTATTTTCATTAAACATTATCTCAGTTTTACTTATATTCATTTTCAGTCATACATATATACTTTTTATATTTAAGTTTTCGATCACCTTTTGCAATTCCCCACGTTTTATTATACAGAATTTTGTCGTCGGCAAATCTTAAGTTGTTAATGTATTTACCATTAATAATAATTCCAAATGTTTTAACATAACACCTATTTATATATAAAAATATGCTCGAGTGTGTTTGTGTAATTGTCAACCAGTTTGGTTAGTAACAACATTATGAGTTTTAAGCAGACGTAATGGGTGACGCTGAAAATATATTGATAAACATGTAATTAAAGAGAAGTTGTTATTTTATTAGGTTTGTATTGCTAGTTGAATGTGTTTGCTTGGGATCGTTTTTACTGTATATAACAAAAGAACTTTTCTTTGGTATGGTAATATTCCTTTTGACATAATAATATACCATTTAGTCCACGCTCAAAAATAACTGTTTTATTATGTATTTTTTTTTTCATTTAGTTAGAAACTGTTAACAACGGCAGCAGTTGCCATAGCCAGTAATATTTGTAATGATAATCAGGCATCACTTTCATTTATTAGACAATCCGTATGAAACGCATCCGATCCTCGTACCGTCCCGACGACTAAAACTCAATATCATCATCACGGGATGTGAATGAAATGCGTTTTGGACGAATATTACTCCGTGATTGGAACTGTCCTAATGGAAAGGTCACTGATGAATTTGACCTCGGCTATCGCTGTACTTCCTAATTAACACAAAAAAAAGGAGACTCCAATACCAGAATGAAAACTTTTACGTGGCATTTTTCACAAAGGGTTTAGTTACTTCCGAATTCTGTTTCTGATTTTACTTATTTTTTTGTAAGTTGGTTTGTTGTTTGAACACTGTTGGTTTATTCCCAATGTTATTGCTTGGTGTGGTTCTTGTACTGTATATGTATGCAAATATGTAAATGTATGAAATGTATATCTATACCTATTGAATGGAATTTATGCCATTGGTTTCCATATACACTCGTGCTTAAAAACAAATATTAAGGACCATGAACAATCTACATTCTCTTAAAATCCAATTCGTTCGTTATATCGCTTATCATTTGATCAACGACAAAATTATGTAACCAGGACAGTGTTCATTACCTGGATATGTGGTTAATTTTTTTTATTAGGAAGTATAGATTAACCTTTTTATAATTTATGATAATTTACATATATCGTAATATATTTCTTTGAATAAATTTTTTTAATTATTTTATATTCACAATTGCACGTATATCTATTCATCTGATGTAGATTTTTATATTAAACACACAAAAACACATGCGCGAGCACACACACACACACACACACACACACACACACACATATATATATATATATATATATATATATATATATATATATATATATATATATATATATATATATATATATATATATATATATATATATATATATACATATATATATATATATATATATATATATATATATATATATATATATATATATATATATATATATATATATATATATATATATATATATATATATATTACCAAAAAATAGTCATTATATCTACATTTTCTTAGGTGGCAAGGCTTTTAAAATGATGCTCTTTCTCCTTGTCCTTCAGATTATCATCTCATTTTATTTTTTGGGTATTTCACTTTACATCTGCATCCAAAGTAAATTTCCTTTCGAATTGTTGATTTCCAAGAAACATAACGTTTTCTGATTGCGTAAAGAAATATTAGGATGACAATACTTTAAATTTTCCATCATTATATGGATGAATGAATATTAGAGGGAAGCTCTTAGAAGATTCATATGAAAATTATTTTTTCAAACTTTTAATAAGAGGCATTGTTTCACCATCAGAGGAATGGACACTGTATTAAACTTAAACTTATGCATTCTATCCTACTTTGAGTTGAATCAATAATTTTCTTTTCAAAACAATCGTCCAATTCTTGTTTTAAAAAATAATTGAAAAAACAAAACTCAAATTAAGTTAGAACATTAAAGTGAACCCGTCAAATCGATGCCCTCATTTTTCAAATGGAATGAATAAAGTTCTCTCTTCAAATTAGAGACCCAATTCTTGTTTTCGAAATGAAATAGAGCAAAACCTCTTCAATTCATTTGAAAGTGGTTTCTCTCTTTTAGGCCTATTTATACTTTTTTCATTGGAAGGTTAAAATGTAATAACTTGATGCATTAACTTCACCAAATAAAGCGAAACGTGACCGGCTTTATCCTAAAGGAAGCTTTACAGTAATAGTGAAAACGATGAAAGACGGTACAGGAGGGAAACACGAAAGCAGGAAGGAAAATCCAGAGCATTGCATTACGAAAAACATAATCGGTGATATAATCATATTTTCATTTTTACTTTGTCCACATTGATTTATAAATATATATAAAACTTCATAAGTGTATATAATATTATTCAAATATAAAAAGGAAAGTTTATACTTCAAATTATCGTTACATAATTCCTGCATATATCAATAATACCAATTAACTATATGACCAAATCATGATTCGAGAGGAACGGAAATGTGTTTTCCTGACTCCCTAAATTTTTGGTGATCTATACTGCATATTTTAAGGTACATCATTTTTGTCAAGATATTTATGATATTCACTTCTGTAAAACAATAGTAAATGATTATATTAAACACTGATTACTTATTCCTTATGAAAGTTTCCCTAAATATGAACAATAAAACTAAATTTTTAGAAATGTGTCCATGAAATAACAAATAATAACTATTTTCATTTCCAACTATAAACTATGGCAACGTGCTCTACGTTCACCTTTAAATAAAAAGTAAAGAAAAGTAACGTTATTTTGGTCATTTATTTTGCAATACAAAAGTGTTTTCCCTTCACTCAAGGATTTCTTTTCTAGATCCATTTGCAACTTGACCATTCTTTCAGAGTCTGAAACAACTCAAATGTTTTGAGGATTTGATTTTTTTTTTCGACACGTTCCCTCAGAACCCTTAGCAGCATTTGATTTCAGATTATACTTGGTTTTACCTACCATTCATATCTTCCTTTCTTCACATTTGTATTTTATCATACATGGAATTTCGAGTAATGGAACCATATATAATGTTTATACATATATGTATACATTTACAATTTTATATATATATATATATATATATATATATATATATATATATATATATATATATATATATATATATATATATATATATATATATATATATATATATATATATATATATATATATATATATATATATATATATATATCTATATATTCTCTGAAGAAGTATCAGGGAACTAGTCAGAACTTAATCTTATAATTTCTATTTAATTTTCCCTGTGATTTATTTTTGCATTTAAACATCACGTTTCCCTGCGAGTATATATATATATATATATATATATATATATATATATATATATATATATATATATATATATATATATATATATATATATATATATATGTATATATATATATATATATATATATATATATATATATATATATATATATATATATATATATATATATATATATTTGGGGGGCTCAAGCCATGTCGTCCTGATGGAAGTTCCTAAATGGTAACTTCCTTGGGTATATATAACTACGGCGATATTCCAAGAAAATTTACCTTAAGGTACCCAGAATTCTAACTCCTGGAGCGAATATCCCTAATAAAAGAACTAGGGATATCGCGAAATATCAGAGGACGTATTCTTGACACGCCACATAGCAATCTGCACCCCGAACAGAGTTAACACTTCGAAGGGATCAATTGGCAAGAAAACGAGAAACGAGAAAGAAAGGAGAGCCGCTCGCAAGGTATCTCTCCTCTCCCGTTTCATAAGCGTGCATTGCGCTGCTCACAGCGCCATCTGCATTCCTTTTTACGTAGCTCAACAACTCGGTGTTTTTTATCTGTGATATCTCGCAATTCTTGGATTATTTCAACTTTATAATGCTTTCTCCACCTCCTTCAGCTTTTGATAAGTTGAGTATTATTTCTTTTATGTATAAATGTAAGTTCTTGGTAATTTTAAAATGATTTGATAGTGATATCGTTGTTACAAGAGCTGTTGCCTACTGGAGGAGTCCTGGACGCTGTCGCTCGCTATGAATGAGTTATTTAGTTAGCCAGAGCGACGTTCCAGGCTGTTTCGCTTTAATAATTTTAGCTATTCAGCGTTACATAGGTTTACTTTATATGATGCTGTTAGTATTTCTGTTTTGGCGAAAGATTTGCCGATTTGGGCTTACGCTAGACCTTGTAGCCTAGTCGTTTGGCCCTAGTACTTTCCTGCATGATATTCACATTTCCGAGTGTTTTAAAATTTTATTGAAGCTTTAGGCAGTTTTATACATTTAAGATTATGTTGATTTTCTTCCAAGATAATATACAAGTGAGTTTTGGTGATTTAGGTAATCGATTTTCTTCGCGCCTAGGTTAGTTGTCTATGGGACCATAGTATACTTTTTCACACTCCCCGGTTGCTCTCTTCTCTTCGGAGAATGTGTGCAATCCCTTTCCCTCTGCTTAAGCCTTGGGCTTAACCCTAATGGTTTATCTGAATTTACTTTAGATACAACTATATTAGGGTGTTTCTGTTCTTTCCTGTTTCCAGTAAGTCTGGCTTCAGGAAGGGTGCAGGACATCGGAGTTCTTAGTCTGAGTCTGTGTCTGTCTAGCTTGTGGTTGAGATTCCCTTGCTAGGCTGACAGCAGACATAGGAGGCTTAGCCTCCTTATTTCACTTTCGAAGGTTTCTGTACGAGATGATTCCTTCTTTTTGTGATCTATCAGACTAGTCCAGTCTTGTTGTTCTCGGTGTGGAGGATGCGATCCTCTTTTCTGTGAATAACAACGACTTCCTTGCTTTGGTTCCGAGGGAGTTGGCTAGTATTGCTGGCCTCCCTCCTCGGATCTCCCCTAGGCTAAGATGAGTTTTCTTGGCTGCGGGTGATTCATTATTAGAGCAAGGTTGGCAGGACCCTCTTCCCCCTTTGCCCTCTTTCCTTAGTGATGGCCTAGCCATTGCATCCCTGTCCGTCATTCTACATCTGTACCTAGCATAGGTTAGGATGTGGGGTTGACTCAGTCCCTTGCCGGCCGGTAGTGCGTGCCGGACGGCAAGGGTCTTCTGCTTTGAGTGCTGCCCGGACCTTCCCTGGTCTCTCATCCATGTTTGTCTGTAGAGCCAGATGGCATTGGTCAGGAAGCCTGAAGTTATATTCTCCCCTTCCTTATGTGCACTCTTTCGGGTTGCTGGGCTATGAGGCAGTACAGTCTCTTATCCCGGCATCCATTCTGTTTTTCTGCTAGTGTTTGTACTCTAGCCCGGCTGCCGGCCTAAGTGGCCGGCAGCCGGGCAGTCGGAGTTCTCTGGTTCTTTTGCTGCCGGCTGCCATTGGTTGTGTACCTTTGCCGGCCGGCTATATATAACACCGAGGTTCTGCCGGCCGCTACGTTTGGCGGCCGGTAGCCGGGTGCTATCTTGTGTAGTTGCCGGCCCGCAGTCACTGCCGACCGGCATACGCATTTGAACCAGCGTTCTTCCACCTTATTGTCTATAAGTAGTATACTTTGGAACTAGTTAAGGTGTGTGCCAGCCAGCATGTTTCAGCCGGCATATTACCTTCTATACTGTAGCCAGTATTTTTCAGTATAGTATATACTTTAGGGAGAAAACTATAGTATAGTATTTGTTACAACACTAAGTTTTTCTAACACTTTTGTGTTGTCTTGCACAGCCCTTTTGGTGTAACCTTACAGATAAAGAAAGTGAGTTCTTTCTTATCTACTATCCAGCGTTTTAAAATCCCTTATTTGGGTGTGAGCTACACCTGTTTCCTCTGGAAATTATTTATTGGTCGCTCTAGAATAGATTAACCATACGATTTTATTATCTGGAAGGTTGCAGCAATTGACTGTGCGGGAAATACAGGTGTGTGTCTTTCCTTTCTAGTTTAGTTATGCTAAGCTATGTATATCCAGTGATACATAGTTCACTTAATACTCATGAAATTTTCCTCTCTTTACAGGAGGACCATCCGAAGTGTGGGAGCGTTTTCTACAACGTCCGCAGCAAGAACTTCTGCGGACAAGACTTGTGTAGGAGGCACGCAGCATGTGCAGTCTCCAAAGGTGATCTCCGGTATTGGGACCCGCAGGTATGTACCGTGTGCACAAACCTGATTACTGAGGCTTTTGATTCCCCTAAGACGGCGGAGTCAAGGGACGCGGCAAGGTAGAAGCTTCATACCTGGGTAAGGGGCTTTCAGAAGAACACTTCTGGTCCCTATCTTCCAAGTGAAAAGATGAGGGCTTACCTTTTCTCCAAGGCATCAGCTGAGCAGTGATTCCCCAGCCTCAAGCGGAGATACCGTTGGTTCAGATCCCGGTGGATACTGAAGTCGCGGACATCCAATTGGACGATAGGATGTCGGAAGTGTCCGAGCGTTTGGAAGAAGACCTTCGGCTACTCCGGTTCAGGCCACTGAACCTATTCCCTCAACATCATCCTCTCTCCCAGATGAGCTGGGAAAGACCCATTCCTCCATCATTGGAATGCTACAACAGATGCAGAGGGAAAATAATGAGAAGGCTGCTGCAATGAAGCTGGAGGTTCGGAGACTTGCAGCATCACGTGGGCCCTAGAAGAAGCTCAGCGTGAAAGACATTCCCTTGTGCTCAGATGCCAACCCTTGGAGGTATGCCGAGCACATGCCTATGACGACGGGAAAAATCGTCATTTCGGAGAAGTTGGGCTCAGTCCCCCTTGAGGAGGTGGAATTCTGGCTCAGCAAGGAGTCGTATTCGGACTGTTATGTCCGTCTAAGGAAGGAACCAGCCTCAAAGGAAGAAATGGAGCCGAAGGAGGTCATAGTTTTGGACCACGCTAAGGCTTAAGCTTTACTGTCAAGCTCCATGAAAGAGAGGGGCTTCACAATCTCAAAGGTACCTGCTTTGAGTAAGAAGCACCCTTCCTTTGTGTCCTCTCCTTCTAGAGCATTCCTCTTTATGCAGAAAGGGTTTACGGCTGTGCTGAAAGCACTCGAGGCAGGTAAGATATGCCCCTCCTTGGAGGAGTGTAAACCTCTGTATTTGGCCCTACCCATGGACCACAAGGACTGGAAGGACGTCCCTCTTACTTTCTCAGTCAGGAAGTTGGAGGCTGATATTGCCGGACGTCAGTTCGGTGAGAACCTCCCCAAGCTGTCTAACTTTCTTTTGCGCAGGGAGCTTGAGTCAAAAGAAAGACTTGCTGCCTCAATGTCTCATCAAACGACTCTGGAGACAATGGCAAGTGACCCCAAGGTCCATGAAATGTTTATGGTAGTGGCTAAGACACACCTAGCCACGATGACGAAGGACCTTTATAGCTTCGTCAAAGCTAGGAGGGCTTGTAGGGAGTTCGTGTTCACCTTGTCTGCGGTGAGGCACGAGCCAAGGAAGCTAATCTCCTCCAGAATTTAGGGCAAAGACCTCTTCCCTAGTGAAGCGGTCAGGGAGGTTGTAGATAAGGCCGCCACGGAGAATAGAAACCTTCTCCAGAACTGGGGCCTATCTCTCAAGAGAAAGTCTTCCTCGGATGAGGGTCCCCAACCAAAGAGGAAGACTAAGAAGACTAGGCTACCCTCTCGGCCAGCTAAGCCATTCAGACGGCAGCAGCAGCAACAACTTCCTATGCCTACAGTACCCCAGATGGTGGCACAAACCCCGAACACGTACCAGTGGGTACCCCAAGCCATGTCGACGCAGTCTCCGGCATTTAACCCAGCGTTCAAGGCAGTCAAATACCTTTCGAGTGAAGCCTAGAGGAGCAGCCAGAGGTTTGTCTAGACGCTCCTCGAGGGGGAGGGGATTCAGGGGTGGTCGCAGTCAAGGATGCAAGACCTCAGGGCTACAGCAGCCAACGTGAGATGATACCGGTAGGAGGGAGACTTCAGAATTTTCGGGATCGGTGGACCTTCGATCACTGGGCCCACAGCCTACTCAAGAATGGACTGGGTTGGAGCTGGTACAGCACTCCACCCCCGTGCCCTCGATTTTTCCAACACTCCACCCCTGTTCTGGAGGAGTACATTCAAGAACTGGTGGAGAAAAGAGTAATCCGAAGGGTAAAGTCCATCAAATTCCACGGGAGGCTGTTTTGTGTTCCCAAGAAGGACTCAGAAAAACTCAGAGTCATTCTGGACTTGTCGCCACTCAACAAGTTCATAGTGAACTGCAAGTTCAAGATGCTAACACTGCAACACATAAGGACCTTACTGTCCAAGAGGGCATATACCGTCTCCATAGATTTGTCAGACGCCTATTGGCACGTTCCAATAAATCGTCAACTCTCCCCCTACCTAGGGTTCAAGCTACATCGAAGACTCTACGCCTTCAGAGCCATGCCATTCGGGCTAAACATAGACCCAAGGATCTTCACGAAGCTTGCGAGCGTAGCTCTCAAACAATTACGCCTTAAGGGAATCCAGGTGGTAGCCTACCTGGACGACTGGCTGATGTGGGCAGCATCCAAGACAGAATGTTTGCAAGCTTCCCTACATGTGATCCAGTTCCTAGAGCATCTAGGCTTCAAGATCAACAGAAAAAAGTCTCGAATTTCTCCATCGCAAAAGTTCCAGTGGTTGGGAATCCACTGGGACCTAGTGTCACACCAACTCTCCATCCCGGCGAAGAAGAGGAAGGAGATAGCTGGTTCTGTCAAGAGACTTCTGGATTCCAAAAGGATATCAAGATGCAAACAGAAGAGAGTGCTGGGTTTTCTCCAGTTTGCCTCAGTAACAGACCCGGTATAAGAGCAGAGCTAAAGGATGCAACCGGAGTTTGGAGAAGTTATGCATCAAACTCGCGAAGAGATCTGATAAGACCAGTACCGCTTCGTCTACGTACGCTTCTCAGGACTTGGACCCAAGTCAGGCAACTAAAGAAGTCGGTGCTTCTTCAGCAACCTCCCCCCTCGTTTACTATTCACACAGACGCCTCGAAGGAGGGGTGGGGAGGTCATTCTCATCGTAAGAAGGCCCAAGGAACTTGGTCCAATCTACTCAGGACATTTCACATAAACTTTCTGGAAGCTATGGCAGTACTCCTTAACTTGAAAAAAGTCTCCCCTCGTCGCTCGATCCACATAATATTGGTACTGGACAGCGAGGTGATTGTGCGATTCTTGAATCGACAAGGATCGAGGTCACCACCACTCAACCAGGTGATGTTGGCCATCTTTCGACTGGCCGAAAAGAAGAAGTGGTACCTGTCGGCAGTTCACCTTCAAGGAGTCTGCAATGTGACAGCGGACGCTCTATCCAGGTTCCCACCGATAGAGTCGGAATGGTCCCTAGACGCAGGATCATTCTCCTTCATCTTGAGTCAAGTCCCAGAACTGCAGATAGACCTCTTTGCGACGAAACACAACAAGAAGTTACCCCTTTACGTATCCCTGTACGAGGATACCTTGGCGGAAGCAGTGGACGGGATGTCCCTCGACTGAAACAGATGGTCAAGGATTTACCTGTTCCCTCCTCACAACCTTCTCTTGAGGGTCCTCAACACACTGAGATCTTTCAAGGGAGTAGCGGCAACAGTGGCTCACCAGTGGCCGAACAGCGTGTGGTTCCCTCTGGCATTGGAACTACGGCTGAAGGGTCTACCGTTACCAGATCCAGTTCTGACCCAGCGAGTTCAGAAGTCGACTGTCTGCGCATTATCACAGAAAACCCGAAACCTGCAGCTCATGATTTTCTCTCCCTAGCGGTGAGAAAACGTTTTGGGATTTCGAAAGACAGTATAGACTTCCTAGAGGAATATAAGTGCAAATCCACTAGAAGGCAATATGAGTCATCATGGAGAAAATGGGTGGCCTTTGTCAAGGCAAAGAATCCGCAAAAGATCTCGACGGAATTCTGCTTATCTTTCTTCATCCACCTCCATGGTCAAGGGTTAGCAGCCAACACAGTATCAACGTGTAAATCTGCTTTGACAAGACCCATTTTATATGCCTTCCAGGTTGACCTCTCTAACGATATTTTCAATAAAATTCCGAAAGCCTGTGCTAGGCTCAGACCATCAGCACCTCCAAAGCCCACTTCATGGTCTTTGGATAAAGTTTTTCATTTCGGTTCGCTGTTGAACAATGTGGAGTGTGCTTTAAAGGATTTGACCCAAAAAGTTATTTTCCTGTTTGTACTCGCATCCGGGGCCAGGGTTAGTGAAATTGTAGCCCTCTCGAGAGAGGAAGGTCGTGTTCAGTTCTTGGATGGGGGAGAACTGAACCAGTTTCCGGATCCTGCGTTTCTCGCCAAGAACGAGTTACCCACCAACAGGTGTGGGTCCCTGGAGAATCTGATCTCTGAAAGAAGATGCATCTCTATGTCCAGTGGAATGCCTAAAGGTCTATCTTCGTAGAACTTCAGACTTCAGAGGTGGTCAACTATTCAGGGGAGAAATATCAAGCTCAAATTTATCACTGAAACAACTTAGGGCGAAAATCACCTATTTTATTCGCAGAGCGGATGCAGACAGTACACCCGCAGGTCATGATCCGAGGAAAGCTGCCTCATCCTTAAATTTCTTTAATAGTATGGATTTCGAACATCTTCGCTCATACACTGGCTGGAAGTCTTCCAGAGTTTTCTTTCGTCACTATGTGAAGCAATTGGGGCAACTGAAGAGGTCTGTGGTAGCAGTGGGTAGTGTCGTTAACCCTGCTGTTTAACTCTGCGAGGAACAGTGGATTTAATTGGGACGATTAATTTCGGGGTGAGTGTGTAGTTACGAACTGTTCTACAAATTAAGTGTTAGGGCACTGGGGTGCCCAAATTGACTGTTCCATATTCAAAGGTGAACGTAGCATAAGTGCAGACATGTGTGCCAAGCGTTTCCAATGCTAATGTAACTGATTAGTAATACAGACTTTTATGATTTTGATACCTCGGTATGTTAAAGGTGGCGCTAAAGTTTTTCTTTCAGATAAAAATGTTTTCTGTTTACTATCATGCTTATGCTTATTTATTGGTTATCCTCCTCTTATATATGTATAATTGTTGTTTAACCTGTATTATTTTATTGTTTGTCAATAAACTAGTTCTTGTGAACCTTGCGTCTCCTTCGCCTGTGTCATTTTACTCGAAATGAGTTAGCATTATGTTTACTATGTATATTTATCTTGGATAATTCTTATAGATTGTTCCTTTATGCAAGCATTTTTGCATTGGTTTATGCTTTCCTCTAGCGGGAAGACTCCATGCCTTAAGGGGACGGTGGCGGATATGCAAGTTTTTCTCCTACCCAGATATAAACCTTTGTCCAATCCAGTAATGAACGGGGAACTGGGAATATTTCATATTGACTCAGTGGTTCTTTACAAACTATGCTTTATATGATATAGGGTGAGACCAGTATATTGGCTTGTCTGTTATTCATACATAGGTATATGTACTCTTCGAGACTTTTCCAAAGTCTAGTATGACTCTTCCCTATAGGGGGCAGGAAGCACTAACATGGTCTATGGTTAGATGAAAAGATGTATGACGGTAACATCTTAAGTCTCTAGGTCTAGTTGCCGGGAAATACCTTCGGGGAGTACGGCACGTTTTGAGAATCCACATATACGGTAATGCTTTACTATACTTCCATCAGGACGACATGGCTTGAGCCCAAAAAACGGATTTTGAGAGAAGCGAAAAATCTATTTTTGGGTGAGATGGCCATGTCGTCCTGATGGACCCGCCCTTCCCTTTTCTTCTAAAAAGGGTTGTAGGTCCCCTTTCTACATACAGTATCTGTAGCACCTCGTGTATAGCTACAACGAATACAGATGGCGCTGTGAGCGGCGCAATGCACGCTTACGAAACGGGATAGGAGAGATACCTTGCGAGTGGCTCTCCTATCTTTCTCGTTTTTCGTTTTCTTACCAATTGACCCCTTCGAAGTGTTAACTCTGTTCGGGGTGCAGATTGCTATGTGGCGTGTCAAGAATACGTCCTCTGATATTTTGCGATATCCCTGGTTCTTTTATTAGGGATATTCGCTCCAGGAGTTAGAATTCTGGGTACCTTAAGGTAAATTTTCTGAGAATATCGCCGTAGTTATATATACCCAAGGAAGTTACCATTTAGGAACTTCCATCAGGACGACATGGCCATCTCACCCAAAAATACATTTTTTGCTTCGCTCAAAATCCGATAAATATATATATATATATATATATATATATATATATATATATATATATATATATATATATATATATATATATATATATATATATATATATATATATATATATATATATATATATATATATATATATATATATATATATATATATGAATGCGTGCCCATGCGTAACATACTGTAAACTTTATCAAAGAGAGATGTAACATCGACTATCTTTAATAAATAACACTACAACTTAAATCCAGTAGTGTACAAGTAAATGCAAAACGAAATATTTGTAATAACTTCTAAACTCAAGAAGCGAACCGAGAAAAATTTGTCTATCTTTACAGGATAATTCCTGTCATGACACCAACAGGATATTGGATTCAGTCTCTGGAGAAGAGAACCTGTACACAAAGTTTTGAGGGTCGAGGTTGACTGGCTCCGAACAATCTACACACAATGCACAATTACCAGAATGCCTCCTGAAAGTATTGTTTATGCTATCATGTATGAAAAAAAAGTAAATTGTTTTGAAAAAAATATTCAGAATAGATATGTTTTACATTTATGACCCATTGATTTTATGTCGAAAGTAATGTACACATATCATTAAATCAATTTTACCCGTTTTGGATAAGATGAACATCCAGAGAAAAGTTAAAAAAAGAATCACCGCTACATTCAATATTTTCCTACTTTTTTGTAGAACCCCATAAATTTTACAGTAAAAGCTTGACCCATTATTTACTTCATAGTGTCAGCATCTTAGAATCGTTACATGTTGCTTTCAATATCTCTACAGCAGTTGACATATGGGAAATTATGTAAAAAGAAACTCGCACAAACACACAAAACCCGTCTATTCATAAGCTTATTTACAAAAAAAAATTAATATTCTTTCACTTTTAATGACAAACCAAATCACTTCAAAATCTTGATAAAAAGGGGGTGCTAGCTGCTTCAATTTGTCTCAGACATCACAAGATTTTGGAGATAAGTGTTTTTCGTTTGAAGGGGAGATCGTAATCTGACTCTGTCCGACTTCTAGTAGTGTTAATTGTAGTGTTTTTTATCTCTCTTTGACAGTTTTTTTTTTTCCTCAGAACTTGAATACCCATGTATGGGTGGAGCTAATTACCATAGGCAATCATCATTTGCATACATGGATATTTTAAGTTCTACACCCTGATCCATTTCCTAAAAAAGGTCACTTCCTTCACGCCTTAATAGCCCCTAACACTTTTTTTTTTTTTTTTTTTTTTTTTTTTTTTTTTTTTTTATTTGCAATTTGGTCCTGATATTGCGCCATAATAAAAGTCAGGCATGATATGACCAATGATGATATTTTCCAGTGACAGATTTCCATCGAGGTTGTTTGTCTGTAAAATGCTGACGACAGTAATTAAGGTGATGGTACCTTAGACTAAACGCTAGCTGATTCTCTTCTCTCTGCAGACCCTCTTCATCAAGACTCAGTTTGGACCGCAAAGGGATTCCATTCACTCTTCATTAAGGCTCGGTTTGTCCCCAAGCAATTAAGGTGATGAATTCTTTGACCAAATACTATACAGTAGTTCCACCAATCTAAAACTAAAGTTCTGGTGGAATCGACGTCTGAATTTCCTTTTACTCAATGTTGAAATGTTTGATCTAATGCTACTTGATCATTGAATTATTGAGACTGATTTTTTATGTGTTCGGCATAAGTCATGGAATGCGTGTGTGAACACCGCATATTGTTATAAAGTACATGATGTGAGATATTGATTTACAACTTTGATATCGATAATAATTTTCATTGTTCTCTCTCTCTCTCTCTCTCTCTCTCTCTCTCTCTCTCTCTCTCTCTCTCTCTCTCTCTCTCTCTCTCTCTCTCTCTCATGATTATGATCTTTATATTACCTGCCCCTAGTTTCCTGCTGAAATTATTGGCTTACGTTAAATGTACTTTCTTTGATTTGGCTGTGTAGATGCGAACGAGATAGCGAGCTACCATTGTGTCTGCGTTAACATATACAGTGAACAGATGTATACTGGCGGGTTGTCGAAAGTAAAGGAAAAAAGGAACAAAAAACAACCCGTTACCGGCTTAATTTGCTACGGAGCCGTGTGACTTGTGTGATTTTAAAACTCAAATTTACTTATTAGCTCTCAAATGATCCATTTAAGAAGGCTCATGTATACAGCATATACATTCTGAGTCATATGGTTTTTCAGATTTAAATCTAAAACTTACTTATTAGCTGCCATCAAAATGACTATTCATTACACATAGATCATATATTCAACAACGCTTAGCACGTGTTCTTGGGCAATCGTAACAGAACAGAACAGAAGTACTGTAAAATATGTATTCCACATTTCTTTATTGTTGTACAAGTATCTCATGCATTACAAGTTTACTTTTCTTTAATATGATGAAATATGGACGTTTATATTATATCAGCATGCATATACTTATCTGTAATGTCCTTGACCTAAAATAGATAATTAGTGCATCACTTGTGTAGAAAGGAAGGCAATGATTTACGTGATTAATTTCCCACCTTGATTCCACCAGAACCTTGGTTTAAGATTGGTGGGACTATAGCTGATTTCCTTCTCTCTACAGAGGCTCTTCATCGAGACTCGGTTTGTCGTAAAGTGCTGACAACAAAATCTAAGGTGATGACATTTTTTACCAAATTCTAGTTGATCTTCTCGATCTAGATACTTTTTATTGAGGCTTGGTTTGTCCCCAAAGTGCTGACGGCAGTAATTAAGGTGATGGCATCTTTGACCAAACACTCTTGAAAAGATATACGGCTTCTGTATTTTAACACGTTCCTTCCATATTATTGCATCTACCTATGACACATAAACCTGCTCAGAATGCTTACCAGAAGCCTGTTCAACACCCTGAGCTCATTGCATTCTTTCTATTTTCCAAGGGTAGATGAGACTCTTTAGCTA
>NC_090741.1:87652726-87655226 GCF_036898095.1 Palaemon carinicauda | reverse complement strand
TTATTATTATTATTATTATTATTATTATTATTACTATTAGCTAAGATACCACCCCTCGTTGGAAAAGAGAATGCTATAAGCCCACGGGCTTAAACTGGGAAAATAACCCAGTGAGGAGAGGAAATATGGAAAAACTACAAGAGAAGTTTAAGAACAATAATAACATTAAAATATATCTTTCATACATAAACTATAAAGACTTGAAAATTACATGAGTATAAAAACTTTAAAAGAACAAGAGGAAGAGAAACAAGATAGAATAGTGTGCCCGAGTGTACTCTCAAGAAAGAGATATCTAACCCAAGATAGTGAAAGGCCATGGTACAGAGGCTATGGCACTATCCAAGACTAGAGAACAATGGTATGATTTTGGAGTGTTTCTCTACTAGAAAACTTGCTCAACATAGCTGAGGAGTCTTTTCTACCCTTATCAAGAGGAAAGCAGACACTGAAAAATTATATAGCAGTAGTTAGCCTCTTTAAAAAAGACTTGTTTGGTAATGTCACTATGGCCAATTGTATGAGGAAAGACGATAATGTGTAAAGAATATGCCAGACTATTTTGTATATGTGTCTGCAAAGATTCAATGAGCCGTAACCATAGAGAGGAATCCAATGTAGTACTGTCTTGCCAGTTAAAGGACCCAATAACTCTCTAGCGGTAGTATCTCAAGGGTGGCCGGTGTCTTGGCCAACCTACTACCTAATGTATCCATTTGAACGCAATGCCTCTCTTCTTTCCCTCCTCTCTTACGACGGAGCTGGAATCTGTGAAGAGGCGATAAAGAAGGGCACAGTCGATGGTAACGTCGCAATCTGCAACATTCGCTTCGTGTTTAGAGATTCCAGGCAGATGTTCCTTCGTCTGTTCTGAAAATTGCAAAAATATATGTTCGGTAAACGTTTTTAAAGGAGCAATTTTGAAACGGCAAAGCAATATTTTCGCCAAGTGATAGGAAAAAACAATTACCTTAGAAAAATTACTCTATTTTTCCCGTGAATATTTGAGGAGATCCAAATTTGGAAAAGTACAAGGTCATGAATTCTTTGAAAGTTTTGGGAGTAGATAATTTGAAATATATTGCTCTGTTTTTCTTGACAATCGATTGATAATGAGGAACTCGTAAAACTCTCTCGATATTTATTACGTCATAAACGTGAAGGGATTTACATTTCAGGAAACCGAATTTTGCTTTTTTAAGAACGTAAAAAGAAACAAGTTTAAATTAAGTAGTGATATATCCCCGACGTGAAGATAAAATAGCCAACGTTAGGATAAGGAGACCAACGTGTCTGGAACAGACTAGAGTACTGAGTGACTATCTGAAGGACAGTACTCAGGAAGAAAATTCTAAATTTGCCAGCTTAAGCGATGTGGAGGGGGACAGAGGATAATTGGCTGTTTAGTTTAGGAGCCTTTTCTTTAATCATTAACGATTCCAATGCTAGTAGAGAGGAGTTATTTGGCGCTTGAGCTATGATTTCAAAATTTTTATATGCAATGTTGGTCTTGCATTTACTTGCATGTTCTCTGATGGTTGAGAATTCTTTGGTTTTGAGCACACATCCAGTTCTATGACTCACTCCCCGATGTGCATCGGGTAATGTTTGGTCAGAACATTGTTAACAAATTTCTGACCAAACATTACCAACCTAAACTTCAAGTTCCTACAGTACCAAAAATGATTTTCTATGCCTCTTTGCCTTTTATTAATAACGGAAAATATGGGAAACAAATTCAAAAAGTCATTTTAAACAATTTTCCGAGTCTGGATTTTAAACTTATTTTTAGAAATCCCCTGACAGTGGGATCTATGTTTAGAATTAAGGATTCTCTCCCCGACCTAATGCGTTCTTCAGTGGTCTATATGTTTACTTGTCCGAGATGTAATCTCGGAAATTATGTCGGTTCCACAAAAAAGATTGCTGAAAGTTCGCATAGATGCGCATCGGGGAGTGAGTCATAGGAATAGATGTGTGTTCAAAACCAAAGAATTCTCAACCATCAGAGAACATGCAAGTAAATGCAAGACCAACATTGCATATACAAATTTTGAAATCATAGCTCAAGCGCCAAATAACTCCTCTCTAATAGTATTGGAATCGTTAATGATTAAAGAAAAGGCTCCTAAACTAAACAGCCAATTATCCTCTGTCCCCCTCCACATTGCTTAAGCTGGCAAATTTAGAATTTTCTTCCTGAGTACTGTCCTTCAGATAGTCACTCAGTACTCTAGTCTGTTCCAGACACGTTGGTCTCCTTAGACAATTTTGATTCTTATATATTTAATTTTAAGATACTTTTCTATAAGTAAATTTTTTTTTATCTCCATATTTTACTTGTAACTGTGTTTATAATTTCAATTTTAATTTTGACTGTCTTTTTTGTATTTTATATATTTTTACTAAGTTTTTCTTATAATGTTTTATATGTCCATTTTAGCCTTGATAATAGGATGAGTCCTGAAACGTCGGCACCAATATATTGAAAGATGTTGTC
>NC_090741.1:87645226-87647726 GCF_036898095.1 Palaemon carinicauda | reverse complement strand
TGAGGCTGCTTGCAGCGCCTAAGCTCCGCCCACATAAGTGACGTCATTGTCTACGTCATGGGCTATCTGTATTTCCTTCCGCTGTGCATGATGCAGCAGCGTGAGTTGCAATGAAGATAAAAAACAACGCTGACTGTCATTTCTTGATCCTGCCTAGTTTAAGATCTAACATGGCGCCGTGAGTAGGATTTTAAGAGGACCTACTGTAATAACCGTGGCACAGCATGGTACCACCGTCGAGACGACCCTCATTTGCATCCCCTAGGGGCAGGATTGCAAGGACAGGAACCTCTGGAACCGGCGACAGAATGTCGCCGGCTTCCGTGCTGCAGGCTCACCAAGTGCTGCAAACCCAGCAACAAGCCATCCAGAATCTTCAGGCCGAGATAACAGCGTTGTCACTCTGGGATACCAACGTCCCCCAACCAAGGATCCCTTCGTCTGCAGCTCCGGAAAAGTGCGAGGCTGAGGTGTCCCCTGCAGCCTTCAGGTCTTTGAAACGGTCAATGGAGTGTTGGTTGCAACTGTGTAAGTTGAAGCTATCGAGGCAGTTCACCATATAAGGCTGCATTGTGTTCCGATATTGCAACGTGCCCTTGATTCTAGGTATACTGACGCCCAGTGGAGTGCCCTGTCTACTGAAGGGGCATTTAATGCGGTTAAGCAAATGGTAGTGAAAGCTTGTAACCAAGCGGTGCAGTGTACGCAAAAGGCTATTGATTGTGCATTCACATGCCCTAATTGTAATCATGATTTATCCTAATATATGCTTTTGCTCAAGCTCATGGTAGGCCTAAGTGATAAAGTGCTAAAAGGGCCGGTGTTTCAATCATGCAATAATATCCGTGATATCGATTCCCTTAGAGTCATGTGCAGTGCATTCGAGGGCCCCAGTGATAGGGCATGGCTTAGCAGCTCCCCTAGAGCGGCTGCTCTTGGAGGGTTCGAGGAGGAACATGAGGTGAAGGTGGCAGCTGCCCTTGCTAAGTGTGACAGGAGTACCTCTGTAAAAGTACAATTGCGTCTTTGTGGTAATTGTGGTACTCGTCATAGCCCTAGGTATTCTTCATGTCCCGCAAGAAGAACGACATGTTACGGGTGCGGTAAAACCGGTCACTTGAAGAAGTGTTGCAGAGGGCGGAGTGTCAGGAATAACGTTAGTGGTCTGGCCGAGGAGTCGGTCATAGCGGGTGAATTGATTGCAGTGGTCGTGGAGGCAGAGGCAAGGTTGCGGAATGGTCCCTCCCCACAACCCACTATTCGTGTTGATGTATGCTTGGCCAACTTGGGAGAGTGGTCCTGCGTCCGAGCGGTACCGGACACTGGTGACCATGTTTGTGTTGCAGGACCCGCTATTCTTGCGATGTTGAACATAAAACCAGCTAAGCTGAGGTTAAAGGGAGGATTGCGAGACTTCGCCAACCTGCATCTGAAGTGTTTAGGTTCAACCTCTTGCACCATAGAATACAAGAGGAGGCATACAACTCAGGAAGTATACTTCGTAAAGTCCTCCATTGATTTTTATTTATCCCTGGATGCTTGCAAGAAACTTGGTCTTGTGCCAGAAACGTTTCCTAACCACGCTTCCTTCACGAACTCTGCCCCCGCAGCAGCTAGTACAACCCTTACATTAGCGGAAGCAACTGATCAACCCGTGAGATCGTCGGCCATTCCGTTTTCCCCTAGTGAGGAGAGTATTGCCAGATTAGAAAACTGGTTATTAGCCCATTTTTCAAGTACGACTTTCAACACCGAGAGAGAACCCCTCCCGGTAATGGATGAAGAACCCCACCGTATTCACTTATTACCTGACGCAGTTCCTTACGCATGACACACACCTGCGTCGATACCTAAGCACTGGGAAAAGGAGGTGAAAGCCCAGTTGGAGGAGGACGTCAAGAGAAGGGTCCTACAAAGAGCTCCTACTGGAGAGCCCACGGAATGGTGTTCACGTATGGTGGTCGTGGCAAAGAAAACGAGGCAACCCAGACGTTCGGTCGACTACCAAAAACTTAATGTAAGTTGTAGAAGGGAGACGCACCATACCCCTACGCCCTTCGATATGGTATCCAGCATTCCCCTTTGCTCATACAAGACTGTGGCCGACGCCTATTTGGGATTTCACCAGGTAGAACTGGACAAGGAGAGCATACCCCTAACCACGTTTATTACACCTTGGGGTAGGTACCAATACCGAAGGACTGTTTAGATTAAAGGAGAAAACATTATTGTATAATTTCAATGTTAAATATCTACCAGGCAAGAGAAATCATGCTTCTGACTTTCTCTCTCGTTTTCCTACCCTGAGGACGATGCCAGATGGACAGGATGCGAGCTTCAACGAAGAATTAACGATTACCATGGTGCCAGCAATCACAGAAAACCTACAGGAGCAGTGCACTATAGACGAGAAAACTGTTGAAGAGGCAGCCGTGGACGACCCAGCATATCAGCTGCTAGTCGCTCGAGTGAATGCAGGGGATTGGAACCCGAAGAAATC
>NC_090741.1:87630226-87632726 GCF_036898095.1 Palaemon carinicauda | reverse complement strand
TTTTTCTATAAAATAACGGAAAAATAACTATTTTCATTTCCAGCTATAAATTCGGGCAACAGTCCCTACTTCCACCTTTAAAGTAAAAATAAATTAAGAAGTAATGTTATTGTTGGTCCTTTGTTTTGCAATGCAAAAGTGTTTTCCCTCCTCTCAAGGATTTTGTTTGTAGATCCATTTGCAACTTGACCATTCTTTCAGAGTCTGACACAACTCAAATATTTCGAGGAATTGCGTTTTTGAGTTTTGTTTTGTCTCGACACGCTCCCTCAGAAGCCTCAGAAATATTTGAGTTCAGTTTGTACTTGCTTTTACCCACCACTCAGACCTTCCTTTATTCACATTTGCATATGATACCATATGAAATTTAGGCTAATAGATTTATATGTAATGTCTATACATATATGCATATATTTACAAATATATATCGATATATATATATATATATATATATATATCCCCTAAAGAAGTATAAGAAAACAGTCAGGACTCAATCTTATGTTTTCCATTTCAGTTTCCATGTGATAATTTCTCGCATCTAAGCATCACGTTTTGCTACAATTTTTAGTCGAGTGTAAACACGCAGACACGCACACACACACGCACACACACATACACACACACACACACACACACACACACACATATATATATATATATATATATATGAATGCGTGCCCATGCGTAATATACTGTAAACTTTGTCAAAGAGAAATATAACAAGGAATATTTTTAAATACTAATGCTACAACTTAAAGCCAATAGTGAAAAAAAATATAAAACGAAATATCTCTAATACTTCTAAACTCAAGAACCGAACCGAGAATGTTTTTTCTACCTTTCTAGGACAATTCCTGTCGTGACACCAACATGATATTGGATTCGGTCTCTGGAGAAGAGAGACTGTTCACAAACAAAGTTTTGAAAGTCGAGGTTGACTGGCTTCCAGCAAGCTATGCACAATGCTGCCTAAAACTATTAGAATACCTCATAAAAAAGTATTGTTTAGGCTATGATGTATGAAAAAAAAAAAGTAATTTCTCTTGAAAAAGTATTCAGAATAGATTTGTAATAGATATTTAATATATTTATGACACCATCGTTTTATGTGGAAAACAATATATGGGCCTATATATATATCATTTAATAAATTTTACCCGTTTTCGATAAGACGAATATCCAGAGAATAGATAACCTAAAGAACTGCATAACTGCTGCATTCATCATTTTCCTACTTTTTTTAGAACCCAGTTAATTTAACAGTAAAACCTTATCACCATCATTTACTCCATACTGTTAAGATCTTAGATTCATTAAGTGTTGCTTTCAATCTATAAACTAAAAGGATTCGACAACATCAATTGAAATATAGGAAATTGATATAAAAAGAAACTCGCACAAAAAAAAAATAAACACGTTTGTTCACAAACTTATGTACAAAGAAAATTAATGTGACTACTTTCAGTGACAAATCAAATCAATTAAAACTTAATATATAGTGGGTGGGATGCTAGCTGCTTCAATTCGTCACAGACATCACAAGATTTTGGAGATAGGTTTTTGCCATTTGAAAGGGAGGTCAGAATCCTACTCTGTCTGACTTCTGGTTTTCTTAATTGTTAGGACGTATTTCCTATCTCGTCCGGATATTGTTCCTACCTCTCTTGTGCAGTTCTTTTTCCTGGGGGCTTACATACCCACATATGGGTAGAGGTAATTACGATAGGCAATCGTCATTTTCAAGAACGTATTTTTTTTTTATTTTTTATTCTACATCCTGATTGATTTTCTTGAAAACACCCTCCTTTGTCAGGCCATAGAAGCTTCTAACTCAAATTTTCTGATGCAATTTTGTCGTAAGATTTCTCCATAGAAAAAGCTTGGCATGAGATGGTCCATTATAACATTTTCCTGGGACAGGGACTTCCATCGAGGCTCAGTTTGTCTGTAAAAGGCTGATGACAGTAATTAAGGTGATGATACCTTAGATTTAACGCTAGCTGATTACCTTCTCTCTGCAGACACTCTTCATCAAGACGAGGCTTTATTCTCAAAGTGCTGATGACAATAATTAAGGTGCTGACATCTTTGACCAAACACTAGATTATTCCATTCCCTTTGTATACACTCTTCATTAGAGGTCGGTTTGGTGACGACAGTAATTTCAGGTGATAAAATCTTTGACCAAATAACATAGTTCCACCAATCTAAAACCATGGTTCTGGTGAAGTCAACATGGGAATTCCCTTTCTCGCAATGTTGCCATGTTTCATCTAATCGTTGAATCAATGAGACGCTAATTTTGTAAGCATGCGTTGTTAGCCACAAAATGTGTGTGAACACCACATAGTGTAATTAAATACAATATGTCAGTGAGATATGGATTTGCAGCATTAATACCGACAATAATTTGTATTGCTGTCTCTCTCTCTGTCTCTCTCTCTCTCTCCTCTCTCTCTCTCTCTCTCCTCTCTCTCTCTCTCTCTGATTGTTATTATCT
>NC_090741.1:87600226-87617726 GCF_036898095.1 Palaemon carinicauda | reverse complement strand
TTAGTAAATTAAGCTGGTGTTATCAGTTAGTCTTTTCAATGAGAGAGATTACGGAATTCAATGACATGCTTATAGCATTTTGCTTTTCTAACTGAGGTTCAAACTCTGCTTGGAACAACAACAGCAACAGCATTTCTACTACTACTACTACTACTACTACTACTACTACTGCTGCTGCTGCTGCTGCTGCTGTTGCTGCTACAGGTGCAACTGCGGATTCTTTAGACTCTGGCTTTCACTACTACTACTAGTTATAATTAAACTGATAAAAACAATTGTTATCTTTATTATAATAATAATAATAATAATAATAATAATAATAATAATAATAATAATAATAATGATGATTATAAGGGTTATAGAATAATTAATATAATCAGAGCATTAAGGATAAAAAAATAACCTATTACCCAACCCTAAAATAAACAAATAAACTGTCTATAAAAAAATCCATTGAACATTTCGTATTTCAATTCCCCACCCATCCTCATTGCAACGCATGAATAATAGAACATGGGAGGAAATGTGTAAATTTTCCTGTATTTATTTTTTAGTACGAAAAATGCAATACTCTAAAAAAATGTATGTTTCTTCTAAATCTCAAATTTCTCTTTGATATATAATATTAACATTTGTGGCATCGACACGCAGCAATCCAAGTAAAGTTTGTTTATGACTTGTTTGTTTATGTGGTCATTGTTTTGGGTGTAGGGATCTCTTCTCTTGTTTAGTAGATTTAATTGGATTTTTCTGCTATTTATTTTCTCTATTTTTCATTCTACTATCTTCTCTTTTCTTTTACGTCCGTGCGTTTGTTTTAGATTAATCTGAACTTGCAGAAAAGGTTTTTATGTTAAACAGGATGAGTTAACTCTCGTTTTATAATTTATGTATGATAAATCTATTTTAATGTTGTTTCTGTTCTTGGACTATTTTCTTTTAATTCATCATTGCTTCTCATAGTTTTTCCTTTATTTATTTCCTTTCCTCATTCTGCTATTTTTCCCTGTTGGTGCTCTTGGTATTATAGCATCCTGCTTTTCCAAAATTGGTTGTAGCCCAGCTCGTTATAATAATAATAATAATAATAATAATAATAATAATAATAATAATAATAATAATAATAATAATAATAATAATAAAGACTTGTTTATAAAGACTTGCTATGTGTACCTCGGTTCACAAGTTTAATTAGTTCTGGGAGCGAGCTCGCAACCTAAAATTATCTTTCCCTGAAAATTATTTTTCCCTTATGAAATGCGGGGAATTCACATGATTCATTGCACACGTTGATAACTAAAGTTATACTTTCATTTTAAAAAAATGCAATAGTAATGCCCACCCCCCAAATCTCGATGAAGTCTCTGGAAGCAGGGTGACGGATGGTATTTACGGTGATGGACAAACTGTCTCTTCGGCGTTTACTCCTGATGCCTGGCGCTTGATCCTACGAAAATTAGTATGGACTAGCAGGGGTCACTTGCCTTAGTTAGATAGGCACTGAGCATCACAAGGAACTAGCTATCTTTTGATGTATCTAGCCAATCAATCTTATATGGATTTAGTCAGTCATGGAAAGAAAAGATGTAAAAATGGACCCCAGTCCCGGGCATAGCGGGGTGCTAAGAATATCCTGGTTTATTAATACTAAAGACAAATTGAAAATAGGTAATTGGAATGTTCGAAAACATGAATCAGATTGGGAAGTTACACCAAATGGAGAGGGAATTTGTGAAATATAGTGTTGATATCTTAGCCCTAAGTGGAACATGCTGTAACGGGATTGATAAGGAAAGTTTAGACCAAGGCAATATATATAACTACTTACGAAGGTCAGATAGAGTTAGAAGTGAATGAATAGGAATGATGATGACACCGAGAGCAAAAAAGGCATTAACCGAGTGGAGTGCTGTAAATAGTAGATTGTTACTAGCAAAGTTCAAATCAAAGCATTGCAACATGAGTTACAGTTGGCTATGCCAAACAATTGATTCCCCTGAAGAAAAGAAAGATGAATACTATGAAGAACTGCA
Source organism: Palaemon carinicauda (assembly GCF_036898095.1). NCBI lineage: Eukaryota > Metazoa > Arthropoda > Malacostraca > Decapoda > Palaemonidae > Palaemon > Palaemon carinicauda. Next base: position 87,615,693 of record NC_090741.1, on the reverse strand, counting down.
GAGTGTAATAAATGAGATCCCAGAGAGAGAGAGAGAGAGAGAGAGAGAGAGAGAGAGAGAGAGAGAGAGAGAGAGAGAGAGAGAGAGATGAAAATTGCGATTGATGACTTCAATGCTAAAGTTGGAAAGGGATAATCAAGGGATAGAGAATATGGTGGGTGTCGAGGGTCTTGGCAAAGTTACAAATGAAAATAGAGCACATTTCATAAGTTTCTGTTCAGCTAACAATGTTGTCACTGAAGGTACTCTTTTTCAACACAAGAACATCCATAAGTATACATTGACTTTACCGTATGGTAATTAAAAAATCAAATAGATCACATGGCCATTAAAAAAGAGAGAAGGGCGACTCTAAGAAATGTAAGACGCTCTAGTGGTTCGGATATTGGTAGTGATCATCAGCTCCACGTTGCCACATTGAAATTCAAACTAAAAACACCCAATAGAAAGATAGGTTGAGTATATAGGTTTCATACAACTCAACTTTTAGAAGAGCACAGAGCAACATTTACAATTGTACGTAGGAATCGATTTGCAGTCTTAGAGACTTAAAGAGATGGAGAGCGGACAATTAATGAAGTATGGTGTGATATTAAGAACATATATCAGTCAGTTGGTAGTTAAGTCTTGATACACGCAGTTACAAGTAGAACGCCATGGATATCAAATGATACTTGGGATACTGTAAAAAGGGACAAAAACAAAATTTGATTGTTGAAAGTTTTAGAGGAAGTAATGAAAATTACAAGGTCAGGCTAAGTATTCCAGTATTGATATTGAGGTCAAAAGAAAAGCTAGGGGAATGACGGGAGAAAATATTTAGATAGTAAATCAGATAAGGCTAACAGAACTATTAATTCAGGAAGTGGCTATGGTGTAAGAATAGCTCATGGAATTATCAATGAAATCTCGACTGGGACAAAGAAGAATATGAAGAAACACACGTTCGATGGAACCCTTTAGTGATGTTATGAATAGGAAATATGGGGGGAATAATTTGATTGATATACCTGAAGCTGATGAATACCTTGATGTGCCCAAGAATGAATTCAGTGTGTTTTAAGTTAAAGCTATACTCAAAACATTAAAGAGATGAAAAGCCCCTGGATACAATTCAATAACTGCCGAGATGATACTGGCCGAAAAGGAAGTGACTACCAGACTACTTACAAGATTATTTCTCAGAATGTGGCATGAAAAGGAAAAACCTTATAAATATGAGTTAGGAGTCTTGGTGAAAATGGCAAAAAAAAAGAAAAAAAAAATAAGACGCGACTGATTGCAATAATTACAGACATATCACTTACGTCACTTCTTATGAAAATATTTATCATGCTTACTCTAAAGGGACTGGCTAGAAATATTGATGAAAAGCTGACAGATGAAGAAGCGGGATTTAGAAAAGGTAGAAGTTGCACTGACCAATATTTCGTTTTGAGATATATTATACAGAAATGCGTAAAATATAGAAATTCACTTTTAATGGCATATGTGAACCACGAAAAAGCCTTTGATATTGGGCACTGGCCAATTTCATGGAGATTCATGGATTATTATGTAATTTCTCTTAAATGTGTAAATTTGATTAAATCTGTTCATGACCTTATTAGCAGACTACCACAGGATTTACATGCTTGCTTACCATAATGCATGAAATGTCACACGAGATTCGGTTGAAGATCAATAGAAGAAAGGCAGAGATGATGAGAACGGAGTATGCAATGAGAGATGAAATATCATTGGAAATAGAAAGGATTAATGAGGTAGAATCATTTAAGTATTTAGGAGCTATGAGTTTCGTGAAGGGATAAAAAAAAAATCAGACAATGGATAGGTTAAGCAAAATTTGGAAAGCAAATCGCCTGAGATTACATATAGAAATCAGACTATATATCAGTTTACTGAGATCGGCGTTACTGTATGGACATGAGTCATAACATGACAATGAAACAATCTCCAATAAATTTAGTAGATTTGAGAACAAAACCCTAAGAAGGATATTGGGAATTAAATGGCAGGACAGGATTAGAAATGGAAGTATAAGAAAGATTACTCAAGTGCCATATGTGGATGATATCATGATGAGGGGTAGATAGAGATAGTTTGGGAATGCTTTTCGCACTCCCGAATAGAGATTAGTTCACAAAACGTTCAGCTGGGTTCCACAAGGCATAGAATAATTGGAAAACACAGACATTCTTGGCTGAGGACCTTGAAGGGTGAAGTAGGAGATGATGAATGGAGAAGTATTGAATTAAACCTAAAGATGGAGACGACTTGCAAAATCTAACCGAGGCCCTTTGCGTCAATGGGCGTAGGTGGAGATGATGATGATGAACAAAATTAATGCTACCTAAAAATTAAAAATAGAAATATTGAAAAATTAACTCGTACTTCACCATTGAGGAGAGGAGTTGTTGGTGTGAGGAAGATGAGAGTGGAGGAGAAGGAGGAGGGGGAGAGGGAGGCACTTACTATTTTTAGAAGGAATCTCCCTCCATGGAACTTTTAGTTAAATATCGAGAGTTCACTCTCTTGAGCGTCATTCGCTACCAATAACTGAATAGCTTTATTTACACTTTCAGGAAACTCTATCGTATTTTATTTCCACTCTTTCTTTCAACTAAGAGAAGGAACTTATCTAGAGACATCTGTTCTATTGCTTTCTTTAAAATGGCATGAGAATGAGACATCTCATCATTGGTTCATAGATTCGCTGTTCGTCCTGCCACAGCGTTCCCTGGTTAATGTGTTTCTAAAAAATTTTCCGGTTTCTTATATTTTTAACATTTTCATAATTCCACTAAAAGTGAAAAGTTTGTGAGCTCATCCCTCCTATTCAAGTGAAATACCCTCCACAACCTGTTTTTGCTGCTCCTAATGAAACTCCATTAGTTCCTCGGTCACCAGCAGCTAGCTATATTCGTGAAGATGGTCGTTAATGTCATCGTTGTCCAGCTCCAATCCCATTGTTTTAGCCAAGGCTATAATATCATCATCAGCTGCTTCTTGCGTTGGTACGAATCCATGAAAATCTCCTTCAGGAACACAAGCATGCCCCAGTGTCCTACAAGCAGTATTGGGGGTTCTCATAGTGATCCCTTCCAAGGCTTTGTCAATGTTTTTGAGCCAATTGACAATATGGAAATATTCTTCCTAAAACGCTGAAATAGTGTGCTTGATCCATTCGGTGAAATCAAAGCCTTATTGGGTCATTGCTTTTGTATAAAGTTTCTTAAAATTTTAGATCACAGTGTGATTTATATTTTCGAGTATGGGAAAAGAGTTTGGAAGCAGGATATTCAATTTGATGAATTTGAACTCATTCATCAGGTCATGTTCAAGGCCTGGAGGATGAAAAAGAACTTTGTTCATAAGTACGAAGGCTTGGAGTGGAAAGTTCTCCCGAAGATATACATGCCAAAAAAACGTCATTGATCCTTTTCATAAAAAAAGTCGGTCATCTGTGACGGCGCCGAGTAAGGGAGTGAACTCAAAGGCAGATTGGAAACGACTGAGTTATATTGTTGTGGAACACTCTCCTTATATACAAAACCTCAAGGCAACAGGACATGACAAGTTCACAAGACAGACAATATCACAGAGGAGAAAGCAGACATGAATTTTCATGTTTGTTTTAGTGCGAGGGAAGAGCGAAGATACAAGCATAATATATACAAAAGGAATTATGTACAATTGTGTGAAACACGGTTGGTACATGGCTCCCCCCCTAAAAATGGCATAGTGTACATGTTAAATAGGGCGCCCTGATCTAGAGAGGCGAACTGTAGGCGGGTTATCTGGCAGAAGATAAGCAGGTTTTAGACGATCAATGGAGACCCAGTCTTCTTAGCCCCGAATGTTTAGGAGGAATGCTTTCGCACTGCGTCGGATCACAAGGAAAGGGCCCATGTAAGGGGGCGTTAGTGGTGGCTTGCGTGTGTCGTTGCGCAGGAAGATGTGCGTTGCAGAGTGCAAGTCCGTTGGTATGTGATGCTTCCCTGGGGGCCTGTAAGTCTGGCAGCACGGAGTAAATTTTCCCACCACGTGACGTATGCGCTGGAGATCGTCGGAGGAGGTTGTAAAAGGAAAGAATTCGGCAGGGACGACCAACGGGTCGCCATACACCATTTCGGCTGCCGAGACGTCGAGGGCGTCTTTAGGATTGGTCCTTAGTTCCAGGAGGACCCAGGGAAGCTGAGTAAACCAGTTGCAATCCTTGCAGCGGGACATCAAAGCTGCTTTGAGGGTGCGATGAAAACGTTCAACCATTCCATTGGCAGCGGGGTTGTAGGCCGTTGTCTGATGTAGGGTGATGCCCAGGAGATTCGCTAATGACGTCCATAATTGAGAGGTGAAAGTGGTTCCCCTGTCAGAAGTAATATGCTCAGGGATACCGAATCTTGAAATCCATCCAGAGAGTAAGGCAGATGTACATAAGGCGGACGTTGCAGTTTCCATGGGAATGGCTTCAAGCCAACGAGTGGAGCTGTCGATGACGGTAAACAGGTAACGATGTCCTTGTGATATGGGTAGGGGGCCTACAACGTCTACGTGAATGTGTGCGAAACGACGCTGAGGTTGAGGAAAGGTGCCCACTCCTGAATCTGTGTGTCAATTTACATTGGAAGTTTAGCAAGAAGTACAGGCACGGACCCAATCCTTAGCATCCTTAGAAATGCCGTCCCAAATGAACTTTGCCTTCAGCAGCTGTGCAGTAGAATGGCACGAGGGATGTGAAAGGCCGTGGATGAGATCAAACTCCTGTCGCGCATGGGAGCAGGAATCCAAGGTCGCGGTCTACCAGTACTGACGTCACAGAGGAGGGTGGTGTTGGAATCTTCGAGGGGAAAATCCTTCCAACGGAGGGACGTGCAGGATGTCCTACAAGCTTGATACTCTGGATCTTGTCGTTGGGCTGCAGCCAGGGCGTTATAATCCAATCCCAGTTGAACAGCAGCCAACGTGTTTCTTGACAGGGCATCGGCAACGGGATTCATTTTCCAAGGGATGTATTGGAGGGTACAATTGTATTCAGCCACGGCGGAGAGATGTTGGCGTTGACGGGCGGACCAGGCGTCAGACTGTCGAGTGAAGGCGTGCACCAGAGGCATGTGGTCTGTGCGAATGACGAAGGGCATACCTTCTAAGAAATGGCGAAAGTGACGGACAGCCAAGTGAACCGCCAGCAATTCTTGATCGAAGGTAGAATAACCTGATTCTGCCTTGGACAATTTTATTGCTGAAGAAGGCCAATGGGCGGGGCGAGCCTTTGACCACCTGCTCGAGTACTGCACCAATAGCGACGTCGCTGGCATCGGTGGAGAGAAGGAGAGGGGCGTGTGGGATAGGAAAAGTGAGAGCCGCAGTAGTTGATAGGGCCTTCTTTGCATTGCGGAAGGCTGCTTCTTGAAGGGGACCCCACTTCAGGTCCTTTGGCTTGCCCTTGAGGGAGGCGTAGAGGGGAGCAAGAGTGGTGGCAATAGCTGGCAGAAAACGGTGATAATAGTTGATCATGCCCAAGAATTCCTGCAGAGCTTTGACTGTTAAGGGGGCGGGGAAATTCTGAAAAGCTGCTACCTTCTCAGGGAGGGGATGGACTCCTTCAGGAGTGATACAGTGCCCTAAGAACGACACTTCGTTGGCGCCAAAGGTACACTTGTCGTACCGGACTACAAGGCCGTTTTGTTGCAGGCGGTCGAGCACGATGCGCAGGTGACGGAGGTGTTCCTCTTTTGAGGAGGAGAACACAAGTATGTCGTCCACATAACATACACAGAAAGGGAGGTCCCCTAAGATGCCATCCATGAGACGTTGAAAGTTGCCCCAGTATTACGAAGACCAAAACAGGAGTAATTGAAGGTGTATGTACCAAACGGAGTGTTGATGGCGGTCTTGGGGATGTCTTCTGGGTTCATAGGCACCTGATAATACCCCTTCAAGAGGTCGAGCGTAGAGAAAACCTTCGCTTTGTGCAGGTAGGAGGTTACATCAGCAATGTTTGGCAGGGGGTAGTGATCCGGTTCTGTTTGCATGTTCAGGCGCCTGTAATCCAAGCACGGACGTAGGGAGCCGTCTTTCTTCAGAACGATGTGTAAGGGTGACGACCATGGGCTGGAGGCCTTCTGGCAAAGGCCCATTTTCTCCATTTCGGTGAACGTCTGGTTGGCGGCTGCCAATCGTTCTGGTGCCAGACGTCTGAATTTTACAAAGACTGGGGGTCCCATCGTCTTGATATGGTGATAAATACCGTGCTTGGCAGGAACCGTGGGCATTTGGCGAAGTTCTGGACGGAAAAATTCCGGGTACGACTTGAGGAGTTGGGCGTAGGCATCCGTGGGTGCGCTGATGTGGAGAGCGAGGCTAGAGGGGGCGGGCTGAAGAGGTGTCGACAAGTACGAGTCTTTGTTGACCAATCGTCGGTGGGCGACATTGACCAGAAGGTGGAAATGAGAGAGGAAATCCGCACCGAGGATTGGCATTGTGACGTCAGCAACGAGAAACTTCCAATTGAATTTACCGTTTCCGAACGATATTGTGAGGTTCTCGTAACCGTAGGTGGGTATCGCAGATCCTTTGGCAGCTACCAAGCGGACGTCGGCAGATGTAGACAGATTACGTTGTGCCTTGAAGAGTTTCCTTGGCAAAAGAGAACGACAAGCACCCGTGTCTACCAAAAATCGCACGCCTGTTCCTGCATCCTGTAAAAAGAACAGATTAGAAACATGGGAGGCCACCGCCACAAGCGATGGCCTTCTTACACGTTTTTTGGCCACTGACAATCTTTAGCACAGTTCTTCGCTTTTGCCCTGAATCTGAAGTGGTAGTAGCAGAACTGCGGCGGATGGGAGGTAGTAAGTGGCTGTAGAAGTCGTTCGTTGGGGCGCAAGCGATTGGTAGGTGGTGGGAGGCTGTGTCGCCGCTTCGGCACGTCACGGGGTAGGCGTGTATGTCCTATGGCATTCATGTCAGCTTCGGTTAACGTTGAATAGGCATCCTCGTCGTCAGGGGTGGAGGCGTTGATGGAGGTCTTGAAGTGGCTGTCCATAAGGGCGTCGGCTTTGGTCATCAAGTCCTTTATGAGTAAACTATCGACATTGGGTATGGCAGCGCGTACAGGTTCGGGTGAACGGCGTATCCAAAGGGCACGAAGTAGGTTCACCTCACGAGGAAAGCCGTCTGCGGCAGGTTGAAGGCGAGCGATACTGATCATGTCCCTGAGGGCAAGCGAAGCCCTTTGGTCCCCCAACGGTTGTTACGAGAGCTGAAAAAGCTTTGCTATACGGGCGGCTGGCGATGGCGAGTACTGCTGCAGAAGGTATGATTTGAGGGCGTCATACTCTATTGGGGTGTCTCCTTGTTCACAAAGCTAGTCGGATATTTCTGGGAAGGTGTCCTCGGGTATCGCCGCGAGAACATAATCCGCTTTGGTGGTTGAGCGACTCATGCCCCTGATACGAAAGTGGACTTCAGTGCGTTGAAACCAAGCAAACGCCTCTACGGTGGCGAATGGTGAAAGTTTCAATGGGTCGGCCGCGGCGCCAACTGATGTAGTCTCCGTCATAGTACCAACGATGGAGGGGCGAGGGAGGAGGGGGTGGAAGGCAATGGGAGCGAGTCATTGTGACGGCGCCGAGTAAGGGTGTGAACTCTAAGGCAGATTGGAAACGACTGAGTTATATTGTTGTGGAACACTCTCCTTATATACAAAACCTCAAGGCAACAGGACATGACAAGTTCACAAGACAGCCAATATCACAGAGGAAAGACCAGACATGAATTTTCATGTTCGTTTTAGTGCGAGGGAAGAGCAAAGATACAAACATAATATATACAAAAGGAATTATGTACAATTGTGTGAAACACGGTTGGTACACAGCCAAGCCTTTTTGGTTGTCCTCCATATGATATTTAGTTGTTTCTTGTACATCTTGCATTTCTTGAAAGCTTGTGGATTTCCTCCTTTCAAATTCTGAACCGAATATATCTGTTGACTTGACATCGGAGCTCACAGCCTCATTATGTCGCACAAAAGCCACTTCCTAGGTACTTTGGGTCCTAACATGGGTGGAGACCGGGATCGGGTGCAATGTCATTGCAATTTCCTTTTCTGCTCATGTGTAACCTTTAAAACTTCATACAAGATTTGAGGGCCTGAGTTCATCTTGCTCATAAGAGGACCATAAAGTAGAAGGAAGGCAAAGGGTAAACAAATCCATCCCTCACCCTTCCTTGAGGAAATAATTGCACCCTGAATAACATGGGATGAAAAGCCTGAAACAGCTGACGCGATCCATGATAAATGAATGGTCTGTTCGCTGAGGTCGATATGACCAAGGACACAAAAGAACTAATTAGAAATTTCGCTTTCGATCCCTCGCCTTTCCTGGCATGTTTTAATCCTTCCTTCTTGGATAGACCTTTTCGCCACAAACTTTGGTGGAGGTAATTTTTTATGAGGATATAGCACAAAGATTTATCACTTAGAAAAGGTGATAAAAAAATGATTAACGAAATAGTAATAACAAAATGATAAAAAGGGTTAATAACCGAATTTGGTCTTATCCTTTCTTAAAGTTTCAACATGGCTCTGACCAAGTTGATGAATGATGATCCCTAGCAAACGATATGTACAATCAACGAGTTTCAAAAAGAAACTTAATTACAAACAGCAAAGTATCGTTCATATAATTAGGGGACTCACCAAAAATATATCAAAAGAGATCAGAAAAGATAAGAATTATACCGAATTAAGGAGTAACCCTACACGAAGGCTATTAGGTTGCATTCCTGGAAAGGGAAAAGGTATGGAATGATGCTGGAAAACCTGGAAGGGATGTAGAGAGAGGAGGAGGGTTTTTTTTTGGGGTGGGGGGTGGGGGTGGGGGTGGGGTGGGGGGGGGGGGGCAGTGACAGCCTCGAAAGTCGTTAGAGGTAGATGACGCAAGATATTCTCTCTCTCTCTCTCTCTCTCTCTCTCTCTCTCTCTCTCTCTCTCTCTCTCTCTCTCTCTCTCTCTCTCTCTCTCTCTCTCATACATAACCAGGGCACTGGAACCGTCATATTTCGTTTTATTTGTTAATGATGACCATCAGTTTTTAAATCTGACTAAGCAAGCACCAGACCACTGGAACTTTCTTAGGGATAGTGGATAGAACTTGTCACTGGTAACCTATTCTATTTTCCTGCTCTGGAACTGAAAGCCCCCTTACTTGTCTCCCCCCCGCAGACCGCCCCCCCCCCCACCCCCACCTCCAACCCCACACCCCACCACTCTCTCTCTCTCCCCCCTTCACTTCCTAGTTAACCTGAAAGAGATATTATTTTAGGCAATTTCAAAAGAATATTTTATTGGTAACGAAATCGATCTGAAGGAATAGGATTGTTTTTCAAAATAAATGTTTTATGCAAGGGAGAGAGAGAAGGGAGAGGGAATTATTTTTAAGGAAAATCAGATAGAGTGAAACTGGAGAGAGAGAGAGAGAGAGAGAGAGAGAGAGAGAGAGAGAGAGAGAGAGAGAGAGAGAGAGAGAGAGAGAGAGAGAGAGAGAGAGAGAGAGAGAGAGGGGGAGCCTATTTATGATTAAACAACTATTTAAATCAAACAATGGATTTTCTTCCTTGAATAATATAGATTTATATTACGTGTTACCATACGGAAGAGAAAGGAACGTTAAAGTCCCATAAAATGACAGAAAATGAAAACCATGATTCTCTTTAAAAGTGGAGAGAGAGAGAGAGAGAGAGAGAGAGAGAGAGAGAGAGAGAGAGAGAGAGAGAGAGAGAGAGAGAGAGAGAGAGAGACTATATATAATAATATTCATAAAATACTAAATCCTACTGCTTAAAAGAAAAAGATACAAATTATTCCCGTTAGAGAAGTAACATAAAATTCAGATTTTAGATTACGCACGAATTTCTCATATTTCACCATCTTTGAGAGCCCTACCTGGAGTGGTGGTGCTGGTGACTGAGAACAGCAATTTCGCGGAAATGAGCCACTTCAAGATCTAAAAAATTTCAGTCACTTCCTCAAGTCTTATGCGACCATGATGTACCACACTGGATTTTATTTTCATGTTACGCCTGTCCCCGAATTCTTCTCTTCGTTAGATCGCATTTTTGTTATGATTCTTGTTTTTCTATTTTTTCATAGTTTCTGTTAAAAGATTTCCCTTCAGCTGCTTCATCAAAGATGGTTGCGCTTTTCTATTCAATTTATGGTTTTTCTTTATTTTCTATTTGTTTTTCATCGCCTTACTTTTTATAGTTTTAATTTAGTTGGTGACGTACATATATACAGGGCTCTAATAAAGTATTTTTACAATTTTTAAAATATATTACGAAAGCCGTTGGTGAGATATGTTAATCGGACTTTATTTGGGATGTTATCAGAGGTTGGAATCATCTTACATTAGTTTATTATAGGTACTCAATTTTTGAAAGAAGTACTGTTAAACTAACCCAATAAATCTTAGTTAATTGTTAAGAGGATGGATCATAGTTTACTGAAAATAATAATTGTATACGCAAAGTTTGTGAAATTTCACATGTATGGTACGAGAAATATATAGAAACAGGACCAACGTTGGAGGAGTGGACGAGGTAATACATTTTGAGGAAAACATTGATGGTGTAAGATAAACTTTGGATCGTCCTTATACTAGGTTCATCCGTGCTGGCACAATGCACTTTAATCGACCACGTTCAACAGCGCATAAAATACTACATGAGAACTTGCGACTGTATGCTTACAAAGTGCAACTCATACAAGCGCTTGATCTAAGTATTACAGCAAGACGGAAAGAGTTTGGAGTTAACTTGCTTGGAACGTATTTCAAAGAACGAAACGTCACTAAACCTAGTTTCCTTTGAGATCATGTGAAATCAAATCATCGGTCCATTTATCTTCAACTAAACGTCAATTACTGCAGATGTTTACCTTGAACTTTTGACTGAATATGTGGCTTCACAACTAGATGGCCTTGAACGAACTATCATTTTTCAACTAGTTTTTGCACCACCACATTGGAAACTACATGTTCATTTGTCCCCAAATAAGAAGAAAAAAAGAAAAAACTCCAGACTTTTGGATTGGGAAGAATGGCTCAATTTCTAGGCCTTGTACCGCATGTGTTTCATAAACGCGAATGGTATTGTGTATTTTTTTCCCACACAGTTAATAGAAAAGCCTGTTTAACTTTGCCATCGAATGTTTAATATTATTTAAATTTTTATGACATTGTTGCTCCCAACTGTTTGTATACAAGCTCCTTCTCTGTTGACTTAACCTAACTCGTCACTCTGTTAGCACCTTACACCAACAGCTTCTTCGGTTTTGGCGTCAATGACATTAGATGTTTAGACGCCAGAAAACTTTAAACCAATCCAAGCTTTTGCGTTTAACCGATCTCACTTCCCTGAACTTCTTTCAATGGAGTTTTACTGAAGATATCATGTATAGAATAAAGATACGGAGCATCACAGATCTCAAGTAAAGGATCACTGATGGCATTGCGACCCTTTGATCATGCTGTGCTACAGTAAATATGTCAATATATCAAGAACCGTCTTGACGCACTTCCTGTAACTAATGACTCCCATGTAGGGGAAAAAAATCAATATTTTGAAGAAAAAAATCGTCCACATATTTGATTTCTCGTTACATTTGTTTCTGGAATATTTTCTTTATTAGAAAGAATCTTTATTATTACAAAGTAGATATATATATATATATATATATATATATATATATATATATATATATATATATATATATATATATATATATATATATATATATATATATATATATATATATATATATATATAATACACACACACACAAACACACACACACACACACACATATATATATATATATATATATATATATATATATATATATATATATATATATATATATATATATATATATATATATATATATATATATATATTCCACATCTAGCCAGTTTTCCTAACAGTGAATGACTCAAGAGATGAATAACACACAGTTTTGCCATATTCATCCTTTTTAAAGTACGTTGTAGACATTGAATATATATTTGTTATTCATTTTGTTAAAATTTTTACAGAAAAAAAGTTTATTTTATGCCAAATTTTTATGACGCACCTCACTCATAATAAAAAAGATATCCTAATACAAACATAACTTACCATTTCCTTTACCATTCAATATAACCAGAAATCATCAAAGTGTCTGCAAAACCCGAAGGAAAATGAAGACTTAAGGCCTCCTTTGCCTCAGTTCCCAAATGGCGGCCTTGCTGCATCTTCCAATTCAAGGTAATTAAGGAAGTTTATGGCCGTTGATATATTCACTTTAACGAGACAGGTTGGTAGAACTGAGAAAATTAGACCAGGGCATGGATTAAAAACTCTTTAACTGTGAGTTAGGTGGGTGGCGCGGAGCCTTTCATGATCTTGTCATTGTCTGGTGAGAAATAAAAGCCTTAACTGTAAAGGAGACTGTGATATATATATATATATATATATATATATATATATATATATATATATATATATATATATATATATATATATATATATATATATATATATATATATATATATATATATATATATATTTATATATATAGGTATGTATATATATATATTTATATATATATATATATATATATATATATATATATATATATATATATATATATGTATATATATATATATATATATATATATATATATATATATATATATATATACATATATATATATATATATATATATATATATATATATATATATATATATATATATATATATATATATGTGTGTGTGTGTGTGTGTGTGTGTGTGTGTGTTTGTGTGTTTTTGTGGATGTTTGTGTGTTTTTGTGGCTGTTTGTGTAGTTAGTTAGTATACCAAAATAAATTTGAAAATTGAATATCAATCATTATTGTGCATATGTGTTGGAAATGAAGAAATATGCCAAAAATGTACTCTTACCATTACCTTACCTGATATTATTTTCCGAGAACGTATAATCATGATATATAAAAATGTACTCAAACATAAAGCAACATCTGCGTGAATCTGTTGGCACTCTTTAGCTGAACTATGGTGCCATAAGTCTTCAATTGCCTTTTCCGTAAAACAATGGATAGTCCCATATGGCAGAGATCGATGGTGATGCTTTAGTAGAGCCCGTGATACTATTTAGAATCGCCCTTGGCATGACCCTTGTAATATATTACCCCTTATGGATGGGGATATGTTATAGATGTAAGGAATTTAGACCACATTGTTCCATTTATTTTTCTTTTTTTATACTGTAGTTTTATTCTTTGGAAGATATGTTGACGAGATGGTATGGAGGATAGGATTATTATTATTATTATTATTATTATTATTATTATTATTATTATTATTATTATTATTATTATTATTATTATTATCCAACAAGGAGGTAATAAAATTTAATGGTTTTTTTTTTTTTTTTTTTTTTACTTATTCATTTATTTATTTGTCTGCGTGTGTGTGTGTGTGTGTGTGTGTGTGTGTGTGTGTGTCAACAGGATAACGTCAAAACTACAAGATGGATTTTGATGAAATTTTTACCACAGATAGATCTTAGAGATGATCAGGATCCAGATTCTAGATCCAGATTTCCATTTTTCGTAATTTTAAAGATAACGTCAAAACAAACTGAGGGATTTTGACGAAATTTCTACTATAGATAGATCGTTGGCCATGGACGACTCCATTAACCTTTGACGGAGGTCAGAAATCTCTGATTGCTCTTGTTGTTAAAATTATTATTATTATTATTATTATTATTATTATTATTATTATTATTATTATTATTATTATTATTATTATTATTATTATTATTATTATTATTATTTTTATTAGTTAAGCCAAAACCTTGAATTAAAAGCAGGACGCTATAAGCCCATGGGTTCCAACAATGAAATAAACAAACTATTGAAGAAGTAATGAACAATTACTATGAAATATTCAATGGAAAGTAACTGCAATAAAATAAATAGTTCATATATAAACTGTAATGTGAGTCTTATGTCAGCCTATTCCACATAAAGATATTCGCTGCAATATTGAAGTTTTGAAGTTCCACCGATTACACTATCTGTTAAGGAAGATAATTCTACAATTTGATCATAGCTGAAATAAAACTTCTCTAAGAATAAAGCGAATGATAATTTAGCTTGCCGAGATAGTTTTGCAAGATTTTCAATGATCAATCTATTCTGAGGAAGTGTTTTATTTGTTTCATTCTACTTTGTTTCGTGTATGAAACTCCTGTCTAGTCTTCAGTTGCTAATTCTTATCCTCATATATTGGAGAGAAACTTATGGTCCATTAAGTATCTTATTCATGATATAGGTATTAATCTCTGGCACTCTCGTTCAATGAGTTCGTTATGCTTGTTGCATAAGATTTTTGATAATTCTAACCCTCCTTTACATTCAGGTCTTCCCAGACAATACCATCCTCTTCGCAATACTAGGTATGCAGTTAAGTCTAATATTCTTGCCTTCTTAATTCTAAACAGTGTTCTAGAATTTTCTTTCTAGCTATGACCAAGTAAAACTTTATGAATTGAAACTTGCAGCAAATGATTTTATTTTGAATGAGCTGACATATGTCTCATTTTATAGGTTATATACGAAAGATCTGCTTTAATGCTGCTATTGTTGTTGAGACATTTTTCTTTTTATTGTGCATTACTTCTCATATAGTTTATTTATCTACTTATTTCCTTTCCTCACTGAGGTATTTTTCCCTGTTGGAGCCCTTAGGCTTATAGCATCTTGTTTTCCAACCAAGTTGGAGCCTATATGATGATGATAATAATAATAATAATGATTAATAATCATAATTAATGATTAATAATTAATAATTAATAATTAATAATTAATAATTAATAATTAATAATTAATAATTAATAATTAATAATTAATAATTAATAATTAATAATTAATAATTAATCTTTCATAATTAATAATAATAATAATAATAATAATAATAATAATAATAATAATAATAATAATAATAATAATTGTTTCGTTAAAGATAATGGCTGACTCAGTTGTATTGATCTCGTACTTTGTCTTTTCAATGTCTTTTATTATTTTCTTTTCAGAATCACTGCACACGGCCAGTAGTAGGGCAAAAATCATCTCATATGTTGGGTAGTAAATTTTAGCCGTAATTGTCGATTCAAGGTTTTAATAAAAAGTTTACAAGTCAGACAAAATTAACAAGTCGAGTAAAAGACTTGTGTACTGTATTCTTTTCCCAAATTGTAAAGTTTATCTGACTTGTGAACTCTAAATTAAAACCTTGATTCATGAATTACTCCTTAATTTGCCTGACCAAAATAAAGCATGATCTTGCCCAATTACTGGCTCTATGTAGTAATTCTGGTAAAAAAGATAATATGAGCCATTTAGAAGAAAGAG
>NC_090741.1:87582167-87592167 GCF_036898095.1 Palaemon carinicauda | reverse complement strand
TATGGAAATGATGATTACCTATGGTAATTAGCTCTGAGGGAAAAAAAAAACTGTCAGAGAGAGAGATCAAAAACACGCTCTGACAATTAACACTACTAGAAGTCGGACAGAGTCAGATTACGACCTCCCCTTCAAACGAAAAACACATATCTCCAAAATCTTGTGATGTCTGAGACGAATTGAAGCAGATAGCATACCCTTTTTATTAAGATTTTGAAGTGATTTGGTTGGTCATTAAAAGTGAAAGGATATTAATTTTGTTTGTAAATAAGCTTGTGAAGGTGAAAAGACGTGTTTTGTTTGTTTGTGCGAGTTTCTTTTTACATAATTTTCCCATATTTCAACTGCTGTAGAGATATTGAAAGCAACATGTAACGATTCTAAGATCCTGACTCTATGAAGTGAATAATGGGTCAAGGTTTTTCTGTAAAATTTATGGGGTTCTACAAAAAAAAAGTAGGAAAATATTGAATGTAGCGGTGATGCATTTTTTAACTTATTCTCTGGATGTTCGTCTTATCCAAAACTGGTAAAATTGATTAAATGATATGTGTACATTCCTTTTCACATGAAATCAATGGGTCATAAATGTAAAACGTATCTATTCTGCATATTTTTTTCAAAAGAATTTAGTTTTTTTTTCATACATGATAGCACAAACAATACTTTTTAGGAGGCATTCTGGTAATTGTGCATTGTGCGTAGCTTGCTCGGAGCCAGTCAACCTCGACCCTCAAAACTTTGTGTACAGGTTCTCTTCTCCAGAGACTGAATCCAATATCCTGTTGGTGTCATGACAGGAATTATCCTGTAAAGTTAGACAATTTTTTCTCGGTTCGCTTCTTGAGTTTAGAAGTTATTACAGATATTTCGTTTTACATTTACTTGTACACTACTGGATTTAGGTTGTAGTGTTATTTATTAAAGATAGTCGTTGTTACATTTCTCTTTGATAAAGTATATAGTATATTACGCATGGCCACGCATTCATATATATATATATATATATATATATATATATATATATATATATATATATATATATATATATATATAAACTCGCAGGGAAACGTGATGTTTAGATGCAAAAATAATCACAGGGAAAATGAAATAGAAAATATAAGATTAAGTTCTGACTAGTTTCCTGATACTTTTTCAGAGGATATATATATATATATATATATATATATATATATATATATATATGTATATATATATATATATATATATATATATATATATATATATATATATATATATATATATATTTACACACACACACACACACACATATATATATATATATATATATATATATATATATATATATATATATATATATATATATATATGTGTATGTATATATATATATTTGTAAATATATATACATATATGTATAAACATTATATATGGTTTCATTAACCGAAATTTCATGTATGATAAAATACAAATGTTAAGAAAGGAAGGTATGAGTGGTGAGTAAAAGCAAGTATAAACTGGAATCAAATGCTGCTATGGGTTCTGAGGGAAGGTGTCGAAAAATAAAATCCTCGAAACATTTGAGTTGTTTCAGACTCTGAAAGAATGGTCAAGATGCAAATGAATCTAGAAAAGAAATCCTTGAGTGAAGGGAAAACACTTTTGCATTGCAAAACAAATGACCAAAAATAACATTACTTTTCTTTTCTTTTTATTTGAAGGTGAACGTAGAGCGCGTTGCCAAAGTTTATAGTTGGAAATGAAAATAGTTATTTTTTCGTTATTCTATAGACACATTTCTAACAATTTATAGTTTTATTGTTCATATTTAGGGATACTTTCATAAGGAATAGGTAATCATTGTATAATATAATCATTTACTATTGTTTTACAGAAGTGAATATCATATAAATATTTTGACAAAAACGATGTATCATAAATTATGCAGTATAGATCAGCAAAAATTTAGGGAGTCAGGAAAACAAATTTCCGTTCCTCACGAATCATCATTTGGTCATATAGTTAATTGATATTATTGATATCTGCAGGAATTATATAACGATTATTTGATGTATAAACTTTCCTTTTTATATTTGAATAATATTATATACACTTATGAAATTTTATATATATATTTATAAATCAATGTGAACAAAGTAAAAATGAAAATATGATTATATCACCGATTATGTTTTTCGTAATGCAAAGCTCTGGATTTTCCTTCCTGCTTTCATGTTTCCCTCCTATACCGTCTTTCATCCTTTTCAATATTACTGTAAAGCTTCCTTCAGGAATAAGCCGGTCATGTTTCGCTTTATTTGATGAAGTTAAAGTTAATGTATCAGGTTACTATATTTTCACCTTCCAACGAAAAACAGTGTGAATAGGCCTAACAGAGAGCAACTACATTCAAACGAATTGAAGAGGTTTTGCTCTATTTCATTTCGAAAACAAGAATAGGGTCACTAATTTGAGGAGAGAACTTTATTCATTCCATTTGAAAAATAAGTAGGGCATCGATTTGACGGGTTGGCTTTAATGTTCCAACATAATTGGAGTTTTGTTTTTTCAATTATTTTATAAAACGAGAATTGGACGATTGTTTTGAAAAGAAAATTATTGATTCAACTCAAAGTAGGATAGAATGCATAAGTCTAAGTTTAATACAGTGTCCATTCCTCTGATGGTGAAACAATGCCTCTTATTATAAGTCTAAAAAATATTTTTCATATGAATCTTCTAATAGCTTCCCTCTAATATTCATTTATCCATGTAATGATGGAAAATTGAAATTATTATCATCCTAATAATTCTTTATGCAATCAGAAAACGGAATGTTTCTTGGAAATCAACAATTCGAAAGGAAATTTACTTCGGATGCAGATGTAAAGTGAAATACCAAAGAAATAAAATGAGATGATAATCTGAAGGACAAGGAGAAAGAGCATCATCTTAAAAGCCTTGCCACCTAAGAAAAGGTAGATATAATGGCTATTGTTTTGTTAATATATATATATATATATGTGTGTGTGTGTGTGTGTGTGTGTGTGTTTGTGTGTGTGAGTGCTTGCGTGCGTGTTTGTGTGTGTTTGTAATGTAAAAATCTACCTCAGATGAATAGAGAAATGTGCAATTGCGAATATAAAGTAATTACAAAATTTATTCAATGAAATATATCACGATATATGTAAATTATCATAAATTATAAATATATAAATCTATACTTCCTAATAAAGAAAAATTGTAACCACATATCCAGGTACTGAACACTGTCCTGGTTATATAATTTGATTGTTGATCAAATGATAAGCGATATAACGAACGAATTG
Organism: Palaemon carinicauda; assembly: GCF_036898095.1. Lineage (NCBI taxonomy): Eukaryota > Metazoa > Arthropoda > Malacostraca > Decapoda > Palaemonidae > Palaemon > Palaemon carinicauda. The sequence goes on along the minus strand of NC_090741.1, from coordinate 87,588,859 downwards.
GATTTTAAGAGAATGTAGATTGTTCATGGTCGTTAATCTGGATTTCTAACCACGAGTGTATATGGAAACCAATGGCATAAATTCCATTCAATAGGTATAGATATACATTTCATACATTTACATATTTGCATACATATACAGTACATGAAACACACCAAGCAATAACATTGGGAATAAACCAACAGTGTCCAAACAACAAACCAACTTACAAAAAAATAAGTAAAAATAAAAACAAAATTCGGAAGCAACTAAACCCTTTGTGAAAAATGCCACGCAAAAGTTTTCATTCTGGTATTGGAGCCCCCTTTTTTTGGTGTTAATTAAGAGGTACAGCAATAGCCGAGGTCAAATTCATCAGTGACCTTTCCATTAGTTCAGTTCCAATCACGGAGTAATATTCGTCCAAAACACGTTTCATTTACGTCCCGTGATGATGATATGAGTTTTGGTCATCGGGACGGTACGAGGATCGGACGCGTTTCATACGGATTGTCTAATAAATGAAAGTGATGCCATATTATCATTACAGATATTACTTACTAGCTATGGCAACTGCTGCCGTTGTTTACGGTTTCATAACTAAATGAAAAAAAAAATACATAATAAATCAGTTATTTTTTAGTGTGGACTAAATGTTATATTATTATGTCGAAAGGAATATTACCATACCAAAGAAAAGTTTTTTTATATACAGTAAAAAGTATCCCAGGCAAACACATTTAACTAGTAATACAAACTTAGTAAAATACCAACTTTTCTTTAATTACAAGTTTATTAATATATTTTCAGCATCACCCATTACGTCTGCTTAAAACTCATAATGTTGTTACTAATCAAACTGGTTGACAATTACACAAACACACACGTGCATATTTTTATATATAAAAAGGTATTATGTTAAAACATTTGGAATTACTAATAATGGTAAATACATTAACAACTTAAGATTTGCCGATGACAAAGTTCTGTATAGTGAAACGTGAGGAATTGCAAAAGGTGATCGAAAACCTAAATATAAAAAGTATATATGTACGACTGAAAATGAATATAAGTAAAACTGAGATAATGTTTAATGAAAATACTGAGAGACAATCAATTAAGGGCCATGGATGAATAACTAAAGATTGTTAATGAATATACAGTACTTAACACAGATATAAGGGTTCCCAAGGACCGAATATATATATATATATATATATATATATATATATATATATATATATATATATATATTCATATATATATATATATATATATATATATATATATATATATTTATATATGAATATATATATATATATATATATATAAATATTTATATATATATTTATATATATATATATATATATATATATATATATATATAAATTTTTATATATATATATATATATATATATATATATATATATATATATATATATATATATTTATATACATATATATATATATATATATATATATATATATATATATACATATATATATATATATATATATATATATATATATATATATATATATATATATATATATATATATATATATATATATATATATATATATATATATATATATGAGAGAGAGAGAGAGAGAGAGAGAGAGAGAGAGAGAGAGAGAGAGAGAGAGAGAGAGAGAGAGAGAATAACGGCCATTATTTATATCTAATAAAATTTTAAGCATAAGGCATTGTAGTCCCGACTAGAGTATTTATGTGATTAAGAAGATTTTCTCCTCCCAAGAGCTGGTTTGCGAGAAACGCTGAAAGGAGAATGAAGGAGAGGGAAGAGATTCAAAGAATACAACAAAATCAAGCTCATAAATAAATTCTTCTATCTCCTGCTGACACCAGACTTTAACTAAAGCTCACCCAGAGTCAATTAATAATTAATTTCTTTTCAGGTAGTGGGGCCAATAAGATCAAGTGCGTTGGCATTTCATCAGCTTTTACTCCCAAATTGAAGGAAGATCTTCTGGCTCTTTATTTTAGTTTGACCCAGTTTCCTTCAGTTACATGATGTCTTCCAAATATATTTTCACGGATATCACACCGCCTTCGTAGGATCTTGATTCCTCGTTCCGGTCGGTCTTTTTTCCTAATTGTAAACTTGAGGTTTTGCAAACATATAATGAGGTCTTGTTTGCAGGAGCCTTAAATATACGGATCTGAAGATATTCGTGGTAAATTTGTATTTTTCGAGAGAGAGAGAGAGAGAGAGAGAGAGAGAGAGAGAGAGAGAGAGAGAGAGAGAGAGAGAGATATCACCATTATCTATGTGAGATATATGTTATATAAATATAATGACCTTTACGTACGATACGTGAATAGATAATTTAAAAACAGATGGTGATCATTAACATAAAAAACGAAATATGACGACTCAAGTGCCCTGAGTATGTATGTATGAGAGAGAGAGAGAGAGAGAGAGAGAGAGAGAGAGAGAGAGAGAGAGAGAGAGAGAGAGAGAGAGAGAGAGAGAGAGAGAGTATCTTGTCACTGACTTCCCCCCCCCCCCCCACCTCCTCCTCTCTCTCTACATCCATTCGAAATTTTCCAGCATCTGTTCATACCTTTTTCACTTTTCAGGACTGCAACCTAATAACCTTCGTGTAGGGTTACTCCTAAATTTTGTATAATTCTTATCTTTTCTGGTCTCTTTTGATATATTTTTGGTGAGTCCACGGATTATACGTACAATATTTCGCTGTTTGTAATTGAGTTTCTTTATGAAACTCGTTCATTGTGTCTATAGTTTAACAGAGATTGTGTTTCATCAAGTTGGCCAAATTCAGGTTGAAACTTTAAGAAATGTCAATACCAAATTAACGTTAACTCTTTCTATTATACTGTTATAACTATTTCGTTAACCATTTTTTTTATTATCTCCCTTTCCACGTTATATAACGTTTTGCTATATCCTCATAAAAAAGTCACTCCACTAAAGTTTGTGGCGAAGGGTCAGATTGTGTTCATCCAGGAAGAAAGGATAAAAATATACCTGGAAAGGCGAGGGATCGAAAGCGATATTTCTAATTACTTCTTTTGTGTTCCTGGTTGCATCGAGCCCAAGGAACAGGCCACCCATTCATCATGGGTCACGTCGGCTGTTTCAAGCTTTCCTTTCCATGTTATTAAGGTGTCCTTATTTCATTGTGGAGGAATGATGGAGACATTTGTTCACCCTTTGCCTTCCTTCTGAAATATGCCCCTCTTATGAACAAGATGGACTGAGGCACTCAGGTCTGTTTTGAAGGTTTAAAGGTGACTCAGGAGCGGAAAAGGAAAGGAATCTGGTGGCCTATATAGTAACATCCCTGACTGGTGATTGCCAGACTGGGGTTAAGAGTCCCACCCAAACTTGCTAATTCCTTTGGTAGCTGCAACCTCACTATTCATGTGAGCAAAGGATAGGTGGTTAGGGGGATCCTATAGGTCTATCGGCTGAGTCATCTGCAGATATTGTCTGGCCCTCCCTGGTCTAGCTTGGGTGAAGATGGGCCTTGTCCTGCTTGATAGGGCAGTGTCACTGCCCATTGCCTCTGCCATTCATGACGGTCTTCAAAACTTAAAAGACAATGCGGCCAATACCGGTCTCCACTCATGCTAGCACCCAAAGTGTTCAGGAAGTTACTTCTGTCCAGGAAGTGACTCCGATGTTAAGTCAACAGAGCCTTTAGTTGCCGAATTTATAACGTGGAAATTTCAAAATTAAACCACTCCTTTGGTGATAATATTTTTTTTTTTTTTTTTTTCTTTTTTTTTTTGAACAATGTTCCTTTTCATCCTCCAGGTCTTGAAGATGACTTGCTAGACTAGTTCAAATTCATCAGAATTAACATCCTGCCTACCAAAACCTTTCTCCTACTCAAACCCATAAATCGGCATGTAATCAAGAATTTCAACAAGCTTTATACAAGAACAATGTTCCAATAATGCTTTGATTTCAATGAAAGGATCAAGCACACCCCTTTAAGAGTTTTAGGAAGAACATTTCCATATTATCAACTGCCTCAAAATCATTGGCAATGCCTTGGAAGGGATCACCAACAGAACTCGTGATACTGCTTGTAGGAAACTTTAACAGGCCTGTGTTACTGTACGTGATTTTCAGGGATTCATACCCACGCAGAAGGTAGCTGATGATGAAATTATATCCTTGGGAAAGACAAAGGGATTGGAGCTAGACAAGGATGACATTAACGATCATCTTGAGGAACAAAGCCAGCTGCTGGTGACACAGAAGCTGATGGAGTTTCATAAAAAGCAGCAAGAAGAGGTTGTGGAGGATATTCCACTTGAAGAGGAGAATGAGTTGACAAACCTATCACTTCAAATTAAATTAGGGAGATGAAAATATGGGAAACCCGGGAAATTTTGTAGAAACACATCATCCAGGTAAGTCTTTGGCAGGGCGAGTAGTCTCATTCTCAAGTCATTTTAAAGAAAGTGCTAGAACAGTTGTCTGTAGATAGGTTCCTCGTCATAGTTGAAAGTAAAAGTGAAAACAAAATACGACAAAGTTTCCTGAAAGTGTAAATTAGGCTATTCAGTTAGTGGTAGCGAATGACGTCCAAATGAGAGAACTCCTGATATTTTACAAAAGGGTTTCATGGAGCGAGATTCCTCCTGGTCCCCCCCCCCCTCTCCCTCCTCCTCCTCCTCCTCTCTCTTCTCCCTCACAACAGCATATCCCTTCAAAGTTAAAGTACGAGTAATTTGTCAATATTTCTATTTTTAATCTCCAATAAGTATTAATTTTTTATGTTAGCGGTTACATTTCTTATGGGAAAAATGTTTTTTTTTTTTGGGGGGGAGGAGAATTTTACGTTGCAAGCTTATTATTATCATTATTATTATTATTATTATTATTATTATTATTATTATTATTATTAGCTAAGGTACAACCCTAGTTGTAAAAGAAGAGTACTATATATAAGCCAAAGGGCTACAACAGGGAAAGATAGACCAGAGCAAAAAGGAAATAAGGAAATAAATAAACTCTGAGGAGTTATGAAACTAAAATAATATATTTTAGGAAAAGTAACTACATTAGAATAGATCTTTCTTATAGAAACAATAAAAAAGGGACTCATGTCACCCTGGCCAACATAAACACATTCGCTGCAAGGTCAGATTGATCTAAATCAAACGAACGAATGTAAAAAAAAGGAGGGACTAGTAAAAGTAAAAAGAGAGAAATATGGAAAAGAAAAAATGAAATAAAATCAGGTACACAAAAGACGAGAGTCCTATAAACAAAACGATGATCACATGAACAAACAAGTCAAATACCAACATTACTTTGTTTACTGCATGTGGACGCCACGAATGTCAATATTATATATTAAAAGAGAAATTTGAGATTTATAGGAAAATTACATTTGTTAGAGCACTGGATTTTTCGTATTTAAATTAGATTTATCAAAAGTGATACAGGAAAAGTTACATATCTCCTTGTATGTTCTATTTAATCTCGCGTTGCAATGAGGATAATTGAGAATTTAAAATACAAAATGTTAATGATTAGGGTGGCAGTTTACTCGATTGTTTAAGGGTTGGATTGTTAGATAATTTGTTATCCTTACTGCTCTTAAAATCATAATTATTTCTATTACTTTCACAATCATTATTAATATGAACATTGTTTTTTTTTTTATTATTATTATTATAGTATCATCATCACTATAATACTAACAACTGTTATTATTAATTTTACTATAATTAGCTATAGCAGTTGTTGTTTTCAAGAAATAGGCTTAGCAATAGTCTATATCAGGAGATTCAGCAGCAGCAGCAACAGTAGTAGTAGTAGTAGTAGTGCTGTTGCTGTTCCAAGCAAAGTTTTAACCTCGTTTAGAAAAGATGAATTCTATAAACATATGTCATTGCATTCGGCAATCTCCCGAAACTGCGTGATCATGATTACTTTGAAAGATTATATGGCAAATTCATTGGATATTTCCTGAATTAAAGTAAATCTACGTATTTTCCAGGTCGGAGATAGATAATTAAAGAGTATCCATATGGAAATGCTTAGTGTTGATAAATGATTATTTACATTATTCAATAGTTAATAACAAGCATAAGAAGTGCATAAATCAAACTTTAATAAGAACTGAATTGAAACTATGACCTACAATATACGACCTACACACACGTGCGCACACACACACATAAATATATATATATATATATATATATATATATATATATATATATATATATATATATATATATATATATATATATATATATATATATATATATATATATAATATATATATATATATATATACATGCACACACACACACACACACACACATATATATATATATATGTGTGTGTGTGTGTGTGTGTGTGTATATATGTGTGTATAAAATTATACAATACCCTTCTTCACTGAATGTGAATGGAAACGAATGAAACCAGATTTTGTAATTCTAAATTCTACCAAGTATATCTGGGAAAAAGATTCTATCCCCACACCCTGCATTATTTATATTCCAAAATCCTGTACGCACACACTACAAGATATTTTATAAGACGGCACCCATTCAAGCCATGAACACCCCAATTTGATTAGCGCAAACGGACGGACACTGTTAGAAAATCCTGTAATTTTTAAAGGAAATTCTCCGTAAAAATATACTCTTCTCAGCCTTATTTCAGTAAAATACAGGCGACCCTTATTTT
>NC_090741.1:87564667-87569667 GCF_036898095.1 Palaemon carinicauda | reverse complement strand
AAACACAAGCATACAGAGACACCCACACACACACACACATATATATATTATTACGAAAATATTTTTTTGACTACTTCTCTGTTGCACCAGCGACATCTAGCCATCGCTAGCAAACGCTCCAGCGCCATCTAGCCATCGCTAAGCAAACGCTCCAGCGCCATCTAGCCATCGCTAAGCAAACGCTCCAGCGCCATCTAGTTTTCGCTAAATCGGCAATAAATTGTATATATTGTACATAATCCTTGATTAGGCATATAAGTTTACTTTTTCCCAATTGTTTAAATCTAGGGCAGTCTGGTTTACCCAACCAAAGTGTAAAGTGTTATTTTAGTTTATACTTAAGCTGTTTATAAATGTATTGCCATTCATTCTTGAGTGTCTTTTCCCGTTGGTGTTGCATTTTTTTATCTACAGTAGCTGTTGACGAATAAATTAAGAACTGAAGTGGTAAGAACATTGGGGCCATTGAGGGTACAGTTCGCATTCCTCGGAAGAAGGTTTTAAATCTGGAAATGAGAATATGAGGAACGTGACAGTGGGGGCCTTACCGGGATCGTGTTAATTTTGATTCATTGTGAATATTAATATTATATAGTTTAAGTGCCCCAATTGCCCAATTTGTTATTGACATTTAAGCTGTGCTGTGAAAATCCTTAACAGTATTAGACCACCTTGAGTAACATATTGTAATTTGTGTATCAACGGTTATTGTGAGTGAATGATTGTGGCACCAGCGGGAGAACCACATACAGCGTTTGGGTAAGCCAGGCTCATCAAATAATCAGGTATTTAAGCTATGCTAAATATCTCAAGTGTTCACTAGCATACTAGAGATACGTACCCATTTAAGAATTTTTATGAGGTATCACGGCTTCTTTTTGGCCATCCTAGTATTGATCTGGGTCACTTCCATTGGCTTTTGAAAGCCACAAAGGCAAATAAGCCTTAATTTTTGTAGTGATATTTGATGGAAGTTCTTCACTAGGGAGTAGCTAACCCTTATCAACCTTCCAACTCTATATCACAAAAATTTTCTATTGGTTACTTTAGTTACATGTTAACGTATTTTTGAATGTTTATTTGCTATTGAATATTTTGCATTGTTTTGTGGATATCAAAACTGTACCATAAATGTGCTGAAGATAGGTGTATATCATAGTTGCCAATATGTCATTTAACGCATTAGATTTTGCAGCAGACCCTAAAGAACATTTAGGAGCATGAGGTATGCTAAAAAGGCAGAGTTACTGAAACTTGCGGAAGACCATGATGTTGTTGTTCCTGCAGGTGCAGTTAAGAAAGAGATTCTGGACTGGTATTGACAAATTTAGTCGATAAGGGTTATATATCAGAGTAAGAAGCAAAAAAAGTATGGCCTTTAGCATTGGAGAAAGCTCCTCAACCCACAGCTGAGACCTTGAAGTTAATGATAGAGTTAGAGAGAACAAAGGCTGAAGCTGAAAAAGCTAAAGAAAGAGCTTCAGTAGAGAAGGCTGAAGCTGAAATAGCTAAAGAAAGAGCTTCACTAGAGATCATGAAAGAGAGAGAGAGAATGAAGATTGAAGTCGAAAAGGTTCGTCTAGAAAATTTAGAAATCGAAAAAGAAATTGATAATAAGAAGAAACTGGAACTAGAACGACAATTGGTACAAATAAGGCTAAGTGAGAGGAAAGCAGGGAAAGATTTTCCAGAGCAATTTGACGTGTTTAAAGCCAGGAAATTGATTCCCATCTTTAATGAACAGGACCCAGAGAACTTCTTTTCAATTTTTGAAAATACCGCCGCTTCATTAAAATGGCCTAAGACTGAATGGGTGTTACTAATTAGGACTTCCTTTAAAGGTAAGGCAGCTTCAATTTGTGCTCAAATGATTACAGAAAGAAATTACGAAATCTTAAAGAAAGCTGTGTTAGATGCCTACAGTATTACTCCGGAGGGTTATAGGCAAAATTTCAAAAATTCAAATAAAGGTATTGGGCAAACTTTCTTGGATTTTTTACTTTAAAAGTTAAGCTGTTTGAGAAGTGGATTGATAAAGAAAATGCTACTTCCTTTGAAAAGCTTAAAGAACTAATTGTTTTGGAGGAGTTCCTTCGGAAATTCCAGCTAACATATCAATGTACATTAAAGAAAGACAAGAAAAGGATCCTAAGAAAGCAGCAATATTGGCAGATGAGTATTTTCTTATTCACAAGACTAAACGGGTAAATACAGTCTCGGGTCAGTCTAAAAATGATAATGTAGATATTTACTGTACTTTTTGCAAGACTACTGGCCATTTGATCCAAGACTGCGACAAGCCTCAATGCAAAGTAGCTCAATCTCGGCAAAAAGCTAAAGCTTTGGAGAATTTTCCAAGCAAGCACACTTCTCCGAATACAGGACATCCGACCTCTAACGTAACTTCACCTGAGGTAAGAAAGTTATGTTTTGTGTAGAAAGTGAGACTGTTTTTTATATATTCAAATGCAAAGGAACTGTTGGGGACGAAACGGTTACGATGTTGCGTGATACTGCTTCATCGCAAACTTTCATAAGCCCAAAACTTCAACGATTAGCAAAGGCTACAGGCCGGTATGTAGCAGTCTCGGATTTGTCACATGAAACTGTGTTTCCATTGGTAACTATACAAATGAAATGCCCGTACTATGATGGATCAGTAGAAGTGGCCTTAAATGAAAAGGAATTTCCATGCAGGGATATTGATGTGTTGATTGGCAATGACTTGGCCCACGGGACAGTTTTTAGCAATTTACTAATCACCTCTCCCGAGGTTAATGAAAAACAATGTCAGGTGGTAACCAGGTCTAAAAGAACAACTACTAATAATCCTGACCTTAATCTTTCAAATTGTGCTTCTGAACAGGTTGAAAATGCTATTAAACTACTAGATATTACTCCTAATAAATTTCCTAATGACCAACTTAAAGATGAATCTTTACAGTCAATATTTGGGAAGGTGATCGATCAACCAGAGAAGGATCAGAAGTCTCCTTACTTTTATAAGGAAAGGGGAATCCTTCTACGACATTTCCGTTCTCCTAAACTGCGGTATGAAGACGATTGGGGGGACAAACAGCAACTGGTGGTTCCGGAGTTGCACCGCAAAGCCCTTCTAGAGATTGCACACTCGGTGGATAGTCACTTAGGAATCACCAAAACGTATCAGCGACTGCAGAAGATTTTTATTGGTTAGGTATGAAAAAGGATGTAAGAAATTTTGTAAACGCTTGCTCGACATGTCAACTGGTAGGTAAACCCAATCAGTCTGTTCCTCCAGCACCATTAATACCTGTTACTGTACCAAAAGTTCCTTTTGATAAAGTTATTATAGATTGTGTAGGTCCCTTAAATAGAACTAGTAAAGGAAATGAGTATATACTGTCTATACTATGTTCCACTACTAGGTTCCCTATTGCCATTCCAATACGTAATATAGCATCAAAAACAATTGTTAAACAATTGCTAAATGTTTTTACTATCTTTGGTTTTCCAAAAGAGATACAATGTGATCGTGGAACAAATTTTACCAGTAAGGTTTTTAGAGATACATTGAAACTGTTTAGAATTAATCATGTTCTGGCCTCAGCTTACCATCCTCAGACCAATGGAGCCCTAGAAAGATTTCATCAGACAATGAAAGCTTTACTAAGGAAGTATATCTTCGAGACGGGAAAGGACTGGGATGAAGATCTAGACCTGTTAATGTATGTATTGCGTAGTGTTCGCAATGAATCTACTAACATCAGTGCTTTCGAACTTATGTTTGGACGAAGACCACGCACCATACTCACTTTTATAAAGGAGAGAATTCTTCAGGGTGATAGAAAGGGAGAAGAGTTTGATGCATCGAAATATCTTTCTTCACTGAATCGGAGATTGAGTAAGCTTCTGCAATTTGCTCAAAGTAATCTGCAAATGGCACAGGAAGGTATGAAACATCTGTATGATAAGAAAGCAAAGGTAAGAAGCTTTAATGTTGGTGATGAGGTATTGGTGTATCATCCCATTCCTGGTAATTCATTACGTGAGAAATTCATGGGACCTTATGTAATTGCTAAACGAATTTCTAAAGTTAACTACCTGATTAAGACTCCAGATAAAAGACAATCTTCTCGGGTAGTCCATGTAAATCTTTTGAAACCTTATGTAAGATCACCATCAAAGGAAGTATGTAACCTTGCTGTTGTACAGTCTCTACCCCTAATGGAATCTGATAACAATTCTGTTGCAGAAAAATCTTTATCGGATGAAATTGTGATGTCATGGAAGGACTCTGAGAACTCGCAAATCCTACAGTCCCTCCCTTCCTACCTGGATCTTGAGGCAGATGACAAAAAGAAACAAATGGTAGAACTTATCCAGCAATATAACGATCTGTGTTCGGATACTCGTGGGAAATGTACAATTGTGAAACATGATGTTGCTATCCAGACTGATGTGCAACCTATAAGACAGTCCTACTACAGAGTTTCTAAAGACAGACTGGCTATTCTGAAAGAGGAAGTGGATTATCTACTGGCAAACAATCTGGTTTTGCCAAGTTCCTCTCCGTGGGCCTCTCCTTGCTTGTTGGTGAAGAAGCCCAATGGCAAATATCGGATGTGCACAGATTATAGGAAAGTAAACGCAGTTACCCTTAAAGACTCTTATCCATTACCTAGAATAGTAGATATCATAGATGCCATTAGTGATGCTAGATACTTAACTCAGATTGACCTTATGAAAGGATATTATCAAATTCAACTAACAGAGAGAGCTAAAGATATTTCAAGTTTTATAGTGCCTTTTGGACTCTTTTCATATAATGTCATGCCATTTGGAATGTGTAACGCCCCATCAACTTTCCAGAAGATGATCCAGACAGTGACTCAAGGACTTGAAGGAGTATATGCATATTTAGACGACATTGTGATAGCAACCTCCTCTTGGGAAAAACATCTCCAACTCCTGGAAGAAGTTTTTAGGAGATTAAGAGCAGCTAATCTTACCATAAATCT
>NC_090741.1:87547167-87559667 GCF_036898095.1 Palaemon carinicauda | reverse complement strand
ATATATATATATATATATATATATATATATATATATATATATATATATATATATATATATGCATATATATATATATATATGCATATATATATATGCATATATATATATATATATATATATATATATATATATATATATATATATGCATATATATATATATGCATATATATATATATGCATATATATATATATGCATATATATATATGCATATATATATATGCATATATATATATATATATGCATATATATACATATATTCATATATATATATATATATATATATATATATATATATATATATATATATATATATATATATATATATATATATATATATATATATATATATATATATATATGCATATATATATGCATATATATATATATATATATATGCATATATATATATATATATATATATATATATATATATATATATATATATATATATATATATGCATATATATATATATATATATATATATATATATATATATATATGCATATATATATATATATATATATATGCATATATATATATATATATATATATATGCATATATATATATATATATATATATATATATATATATATATATATATATATATATATATATATATATATATATATGCATATATATATATATATATATATATATATATATATATATATATATATGCATATATATATATATATATATATATATATATATATATATATATATATATATATTCATATATATATATATATATATATATATATATATATATATATATGCATATATATATATATATATATATATATATATATATATGTATATATATATATATATATATATGCATATATATATATATATATATATATATATATATATATATATGCATATATATATATATATGCATATATATATATATATATATATATATATATATATATATATATATATATGCATATATATATATATATATATGCATATATATATATATATATATATATATATATATATATATATGCATATATATATATATATATATATATATATATATGTATATATATATATATATATATATATATATATATATATATATATATATATATATATATATATATATATATATATATATATATATATATATATATATATATGCATATATATATATATATATATATATATATATATATATATATGCATATATATATATATATATATATATATATATATATATATATGCATATATATATATATATATATATGCATATATATATATGCATATATATATATATATGCATATATATATATGCATATATATATATATATATGCATATATATATATATATATATATATATATATATATATATATATATATATATATATATATATATATATATATATATATATATATATATATATATATATATATATATATATATGCATATATATATATATATGCATATATATATATATATGCATATATATATATATATGCATATATATATATGCATATATATATATATATATATATATATATATATATATATATATATATATATATATATATATGTATATATATGCATATATATATATATATATATATATATATATATATATATATATATATATATATATATATATATATATATATATTACTAGCTAAGCTATAACCACAGTTGGATAAGCAGGATGCTATAAGTCCAAAGGCTCCAGCAAGGAAAATAGCCGGGTGAGGAAAGGAACAAGGAAATGAATAAACTAAAGGAAGTAACGAAAAATAATAATTAAATATTTTATGAACAGTAACAATTATTTGGTTAAAACTTCTATTACCTGAAATACTGTTGTCAGCACCTTGGGGATAAACAGAGCCTTAATGAAGTGTGTATGCACAGATAATGAAATAAGCTAGAATTTGATCACAGATTTCCTCACCTAAACTACAGTTGTCAGCCCTTCGGGTACAAACCGAGCATTAATGAAAAGTATCTAGAGCCAGATGATCAGCAAGTGTTTGGTAAAAAAAAAATGTCATGACCTTAAATACTTTCGTTACCAACTTGGAAACAATTGGAGCCCTAATTTATTGTGTATGCAGAGATAATGAAATCAGCTAGTATTTGGTCAAATGTCATCACCTTAATTACTGTCTATCATCAACACTTTGGGGACAAACCGAGCCTCGGTGAAAAGTGTCTGCAAAATGTTGTAATCAGCTATAGTCCCAACAATCCAAAACCAAGGTTCTGGTGGAGTCGAGGTGGGGAATTTTTACCCAGGTACAACATTGCCTTGATTTCTAAACTAGTGATACACCAATTATCTAATTCAAGTCAAAGAAAATACAAATAGCTATAAACATACTATTACAATATAAATGTCCATATTATTTTCACATATTAAAGGAAAATAAACTTGTAATGCCTGAGACACATGCACAACAATAAGAAAATGTGGCATACATAGTTTCTGCTCTGCTACGATTGCCTATGGATCAAGTGCTGAGCGTTGATGTATATACTGTATGAGCGTTGTGTAATGAATGGTAATTTTTATGGCAACTAATAATAAATGAGCCTGTTCTATTATTGGGTAATCTGAGAGCTAATAAGTATATTTGAGATTTTTGGGCTCAAGCCATGTCGTCCTGATGGAAGTTCCTATAGAGTAGCTTCCTAGGGTATATTACAACTACGGCGATATTCCCAGAGAATTTACCTTAAGGTACCCAGAATTCTAACTCCTGGAGCGAATATCCCTAATGAAAGGGATATCGCGACATATCAGAGGACGTATTCTTGACACGCCACATGGCAATCTGCACCCCAAACAGAGATAACACATCGAGAAAGAAAAAGGGGGAGCCGCTCCCAAGGCTCCCTCTTCTCCCGTTTCGTAAGCGTGCCTGGCGCCAATCCTGGCGCCATCTCCATTCCTTTTTGCGTAGCTTAAAAACTCGGTGTTTTTTCCTGTGTTTCTCGCAAATCTTGGATTTATTCATCTTTTCATGGCTTCTCCAACTTCGTCGGCCTCTGATAAGATGAGTACCATTTCTTTTATGTATAAATGTAGGCTCTTGGTAATTTTATAGTGATTAATAGGATTAATCTTTGTTACAAGAGCCGTTGCCTACCGGAGGCGTCATGGACGCTGTCGCTCGCTAGGTATGAGTTTTAGTTAGCCTGAGCGACATTCCCGGTTGTTTTGCTTTAATAAATTTTAGCTATTTAGCGTTACAGAGGATTTCCTTTCTCGTCCTTTTAGTATTATTTTGGCGAAGTATTCGCCAACTCTGGCCTACGCTAGGCAATGTAGCCTAGTCGTTTGGCCCTAGTACTTTCCTGTATGATTTTGGATTTCCGAGTGTTTTAAAATTTTATTGAAGCTTTAGGCTGTTTTTTATACATTTAAGATTATGTTGAATATTTCCTAAATAGTATACGAGTGAGTTTCGGTGATTTAGGTAATCGATTCTCTTGGTGCCTTGGCTAAGTTGCTTATGGTGCCTTAGTATACTTTCTCATACTCCCCGGTTGCTTTCTTTTCTCCGGAGAAGGTATGCAATCCCTTTCCCTCTGTTTAAGCCTTGGGCTAAACCCTAGTGGTTTATCTGAATTAACTTTCGATATAACTATACTGGGGTGTTACTGTTCCTCCCTGTTCCAGTAAGTCTGGCTTCAGAGAGGGACAAAACATCAGAGTTTTTTAGTCTGAGTCTGTGTTTGTCTGGCTTGGGGTAGAGTCTCCCTCGCTGGCCTGACACAGACATAGGAGGCTTAGCCTCCTTAGGTCACTGCCGAAGGTTTCTGTACGAGATGATTCCTTCTTTTGTGATCTAGCAGACTAGTCCTTGTTGCTGTTCCCGGTGGGAGGATAAGATCCTTTCCCTGGGAGTAGCAACACCTTCCTTGCTTTAGTTCAGTGGGGGTTGGCAAGTATTGCTGGCCTCCCTCCTTGGATCTCCCTTAGGCTAAGATGAGTTTTCTTGGCTGCGGGTGATTCTTCACTAAAGCAAGGTTGGTAGGACCCTCTTTTGTCCCTTCCCCCTCTATCTCCGTAATGGCCTAGCCATTACAGTACTGTACGTCATTCTACATCTGGACCTAGGATAGGTAAGGATGTGGAATTGACTCAGTCCCTTACCGGCCGGCAGAGTCTGCCGGCCGGCAAGGGTCTTCTGCTTTGAGTGCTGCCCGGACCTCCCTTGGTCCCTTATCCATGCCTGCCTGAAGAGCCAGACGGCATTGGTCAGGAAGCCTGAATTAGATTCTCCCCTTCCTTATATGCACTCTTTCGGATTGCCGGGCTTGGAGGTAGTTTACGCTCTTATCCCGGCATCCATTCCGTTTTCTTCTAGTGCTGTACCCGACCCGGCTGCCGACCTATGAGGCCGGCAGCCGGGCAGTCGTAGTCCTCTGGTTCTTTTGCTGCTGGCCGGCATCGGTTGTTTACCTTTGCCGGCCGGCTATTGTCAAGCCCTTGTCTGCCGGTCGCTATGAGCAATGGCCGGCAGCCGGGTACTACCTTGTGTAGTTGCCGGCCGGCAGTCATTGCCGGCCGACATTGGCTGTTGCCGGCCGGCAGTTACTGCCGGCCGGCACATGCATTTGAACCAGCGTTCTGCCGCCTTATAGCTGTTAAGTAGTATACTTTAAAGCTAGTTATGGTGTGTGCCGGCCGGCAAGTGCCGGCCGGCACATTACCTTCTATACTGTACCAGTATTCTTCAGTATAACATATACTGTAGGAATTAAACTATAGTATAAGTTTTGGTACAGCACTGTGTGTTCTAACACTTTTGTGTTGTCTTGCACAGACTTTGGTGTTGCCTTACAGATAAGATAGTGAGTTCTTTCTTGTCTATTATCCGGTATTTTAAAATCATACCTGAGGTGTGAGCTACACCTGTTTCCTCTGGAAACTTTTCATCGGTTACTCTAGGAGAGATTAACCATACGATTTTATTATCTGGAAGGCTGCAACAATTGGTTGTGAAGGAAACACAAGTGTGTGTCTTTCCTTTTTGATTTGTTATGCTAAACTGTGCATATCCAGTGATACGTAGTTCACTTGATACTCATGGAAATTTCTTCTCTTTACAGGAGGACCATCCGAAGTGCGGAAGTGTTTTCTGCAACGTCCGCAGTAAGAACCTCTGCGGACATGAGTTTTGTAGGAGGCATGCAGCATGCGCTGTCTCCAAGGGTGATCTCCAGTATTGGGACCCTCAGGTATGTACCGTGTGAACTAACCTGATTACTGAGGCCTTTGATTCCCCTAGAGCGGCGGAATCAAGGGATATAGCAAGGGAGAAGCTTCGTACCTGGGTAAGGGGCTTCCAGAAGAACACCTCTGGACCTTATCTTCCAAGTGAGAAGATGAGGGCTTACCTTTTCCCTAGGGCATCAGCTGATGCAGTGATTCCCCAGCCTCAAGAGGAGATCCCCCAAGTTCAGATCCAGGTGGATGCTGAAGTCGCGGTCGCCTTGCAAGACATCCAGTTGGACGACAGGATGTCTGACGTGTCCGAGCGTCTGGAGGAAGACCTCCTGGCAGGAGCCCAGGATGAAGTTCAAGCCCCAAACATTGTAGAGGAAGAGGTCGATGAGGTGTCGGCTACTCCGGTTCAGATTCCGGAGCCTATTCCCTCAACATCGGCCGGTCTCCCACTAGAGCTGGGACAAGCCCTCTCTTCTATTGTTGGAATGATCCAACATATGCAGAAGGAGAATCAGGAGAAGGCGGCTGCAATGGAACTGCAGATGCAGAGACTTGCAGCATCACATGGGCCCCAGAAAAGGCTCAATGTGAAAGACCTTCCCTTGTGCTCAGATTCTAACCCGTGGAGGTATGCTGAGCACATGCCGATGACGACTGGAAAGATCGTCATCTCGGATAAGTTGGGTTCAGTTCCCCTAGAGGAGGTGGAATTCTGGCCCAGCAAGGGGTCATATCCGGACATGTTGAGGAAGGAACCAGCTTCAAAGGAGGAGACAGAGCCGAAGAAGGTCATAGTGATTGACCATGCTAAGGCTCAAGCTATGCTTTCATCCTCGATGAAAGAGAGGGGCTTCACGAACTCAAAGGTAGCTGCATTGAGTAAGAAGCTCCCTTCCTTTGTGTCCTCTCCTGCTAGAGCCTTTCCCTTTTTACAGAAAGGGTTTGCGGCTGTACTAAAAGCAGTCGAGGCCGGCAAGCCTTGCCCCTCCCTGGAGGAGTGTAAACCCTTGTTGCTGGCCCTGGCTATGGACCACAAAGACTGGAAGGACGTCCATCTTACCTTCTCAGTTGGGAAGTTGGAGGCTGATATGGCTGGACGTCAGTTCGGCGAGGACCTCCCTAAGCTGTCTGACTTTCTTTTGGGGAGAGAGCTCGAGACAAAAGAAAGACTGGCTGCCTCAATGTCTCTTCAGACTACTCTTGAGACGATGGCAAGTGACCCAAAGGTCCATGAAATGTTCATGGTAGTGGCCAAGACTCATCTGGCCACAGTGACGAAGGATCTTTATAGCTTCGTCAGGGCGAGGAGAGCTTGTAGGGAGTTCGTGTTCACCTCGGCTACGGTGAGGCACGAGCCAAGGAAACTAATCTCCTCCAACATTTGGGGCAAAGACCTTTTCCCTACCGAATTGGTCAAAGAAGTTGTTGATAAGGCCGCCACGGAGAATAGAAACCTCCAGAAGTGGGGCCTGGCTATCAAAAGAAAGTCTTCCCCAGATGAGGGTCCTCAATCAAAGAGGAAGACTATGAGGACTAGGCTACCGTCTCGGCCAGCCAAGCCACTTACACAGCAACAGCAACTGCAATTGCCATTACCTTCAGTGCCCCAGATGGTGATACAAACCCCGACCACATTCCAGTGAGAACCCCAGGCCGTGTCGACACAGTCCACGGCATTCCCCCCAACGTTCGAAGGGCAGTCAACTTCCTTTCGAGCAAAGCCTAGAGGAGCAGCCAGAGGCTCGTCTAGGCGCCCCTCAAGGGGAAGGGGATTCAGGGGTGGTCGCGATCAGGGAGGCAAGACCTCAGGACGGCAGTCCAAGTGAGATGATGCCGGAAGGAGGGAGACCTCAGAATTTTCGGGATCGGTGGACCTTCGATCCCTGGGCACACAGCCTACTCAAGAACGGACTGGGCTGGAGCTGGTACAGCAATCCACCCCCGTGCCCTCGGTTTTTCCAACACTCCACCCCCGTTCTGGAGGAGTACATCCAAGAACTGTTGGAGAAATAAGTGATCCGAAGGGTGAAGTCCATCAAATTCCAAGGGAGGCTGTTTTGTGTTCCCAAGAAAGACTCGGAAAAACTCAGAGTCATTCTGGACTTGTCGCCACTCAACAAGTTCATAGTGAATTGCAAGTTCAAGATGCTAACACTGCAACACATAAGGACCTTACTGCCCAAGAGGGCGTATTCCGTCTCCATAGACTTGTCAGACGCCTAGTGGCACGTCCCAATCAACCGTTGACTCTCCCCCTACCTAGGGTTCAAGCTACAACGAAGACTATACGCCTTCAGAGCCATGCCATTCGGGCTAAATATAACCCCACGGATCTTCACGAAGCTTGTGAGCGTAGCTCTCAAACAATTACGCCTAAAGGGAATTCAGGTAGTAGCCTACCTGGACGACTGGCTGGTGTGGGCAGCATCCGAGACAGAATGCTTGCAAGCTTCCAGTCAAGTGATCCAGTTCCTAGAGTATCAAGGCTTCAAGATCAACAAAAAAAAGTCTCGACTTTCTCCATCTCAAAAGTTCCAGTGGCTGGGAATCCACTGGGACCTAATGTCACACCGTTTCTCCATCCCGGCGAAGAAAAGGAAGGAGATAGCGGGTTCTGTCAAGACACTTCTAGATTCCGAAAGGATATCAAGACGCGAACAGGAGAGGGTACTGGGTTCTCTCCAGTTTGCTTCGGTGACAGACCCGGTGCTAAGAGCACAGCTAAAGGATGCAACCGGAGTTTGGAGAAGTTATGCATCAAACGCGCGAAGAGATCTGAGAAGACCAGTTCCGCTTCGGCTACGTACTCTTCTCAGGCCTTGGTCCCAAGCCAGACATCTAAAGAAGTCGGTTCTTCTTCAGCCACCTCCCCCGTCGGTGACGATTCACTCAGACACCTCGAAGGAGGGATGGGGAGGTCACTTTCATCGGAAAAAAGTCCAGGGGACTTGGTCCAAGCTATTCAAGACCTTTCACATAAACTTTCTAGAAGCTATGGCAGTGCTCCTTACCTTAAAGAAAGTCTCCCCGCGTCACTCGATCTACATAAGGTTGGTGATGGACAGCGAGGTTGTTGTGAGATGCTTGAATCGACAAGGATCGAGGTCACCACCTCTCAACCAGGTGATGTTGGCCATCTTCCGATTGGCGGAAAAGAAGAAGTGGTACCTGTTGGCAGTTCACCTTCAAGGCGTCCGCAATTTGACAGCGGACGCTCTATCCAGGTTCACACCGATAGAGTCGGAATGGTCCTTAGACGCAGGATCATTCTCCTTCATTCTGAATCAAGTCCCAGAACTGCAGATAGACCTCTTTGCGACGAAAGACAACAAGAAGTTGCCCCTGTACGTGTCCCCGTACGAGGACCCCTTAGCGGAAGCAGTGGACGCGATGTCCCTCGACTGGAACAGATGGTCCAGGATTTATCTGTTCCCTCCTCACAACCTTCTGTTGAGGGTCCTCAACAAACTGAGATCCTTCAAGGGGGTAGCGGCAATAGTGGCCCACAAGTGGCCGAACAGCGTGTGGTTCCCCCTGGCATTGGAACTATGGTTGAAGTTTCTACCGCTACCAGATCCAGTTCTGACCCAGCGAGTCCAGAAGTCGACTGTCTGCGCTTCATTACAGAAAACCCGGACCCTGCAGCTCATGATTTTCTCTCCCTAGCGGTGAGAAAGCGTTTCGGGATTTCGAAAGCCAGCATACACTTCCTAGAGGAATATAAGTGCAAATCTACTAGAAGGCAATATGAGTCATCTTGGAGAAAATGGGTGGCCTTTGTCAAGGCGAAGAATCCGCAGGAGATCTTGACAGACAGAATGCTTAAAGGTCTATCTTCGTAGAACTTCAGACTTCAAGGGTGGTCAACTATTCAAGGGAGAAACATCAGGCTCAAATTTATCTCTGAATCAACTCAGAGCAAAAATCACATATTTTTTCACAGAGCGGATCCTGACAGTACACCCGCAGGTCACGATCTGAGGAAAGTTGCCTCATCCTTAAATTTCTTTAATTGTATGGATTTTGAACATCTCCGTTCATATACTGGCTGGAAGTCTTCCAGAGTGTTCTTTCGCCACTATGCGAAGCAAGTAGAGGAACTAAAGAGATCTGTGGTAGCAGTGGGTCGCGTCGTTAACCCTACTGTTTAACTCTGCGAGGAACAGTGGTTTTAATTGGGACGATTAATTCCAGGGTGAGTGTGTAGTTACATACTGTACTACAAACTAAGTGAGGGCACTGAGTTGCCCACGTAGACTGTTCCATTTCCAAAGGTGAACCTAGCATAAGTGCAGACATGTGTGCCGAGCGTTTCTAACGCTAATGTGATTGATTTGTAATACAGACTTTTATGACTTTGATACCTCGGTATCTTAAAAGTGGCAATAATGTTTTTTCTTTCAGATAAACAAGTTCTGTTTACTATCATACTTATGCTTAAAGTTTTTGTTATCCTCTTCTTATATATATATATATATATATATATATATATATATATATATATATATATATATATATATATATATATATATATATATATATATATATATATATATATATATATATATATATATATATATATATATAATTGTTGTTAACCTGTCTATTTATTGTCTGTCAATAAACTTGTTCTTGAGAACCTTGCGTCTCCTTCACCTGTGTCAATTTATTGGTATAATTGAGCATTCATTCTATACACTTTATCTGGGATAATTCTAATAGATTGTTCCTTTATGCAAGCTATGTTGCATTAGTTTATGCTTTCCCTTAATGGGAGGACTCCATCCCAGAAGGGGACGGTGGCGGAATTACAAGTTTCCTCCTATGCGGATATAAACCTTTGTCCAATACAAGTATTGTTCGGAGGACTGGTCGATATTTCATATTGACGCAGTGGTTCTTTACAAACTATGCTTTACTTAATATAGGGTGAGACCACTATATTGGCTTGCCTGGTATTCATACATAGGTATATGTACTCTTCGAGTCTTTTCCAGAGTCTAGTAGGACTCTTCCCTGTAGGGGGCAGGAAGCTCTAACATGGTTTATGGTTAGTTGAAAAGATGTATAACGGTAACATCTTAGGTCTCTAGGTCTAGTCGACTGGGAAACATTACCTCCGGGGAGTACGGCACGTTCTGAGAATCCACAGATACAGTAATGCTCTGGTATACTTCCATCAGGACGACATGGCTTGAGCCCAAAAAACGGATTTTGAGCGAAGCGAAAAATCTATTTTTGGGTGAGATGGCCATGTCGTCCTGATGGACCAGCCCTTCCCATTCTATGAAAGGGCTGTAGGACCCCTCCCTACATACAGTATCTGTAGCACCTCGTGTATCGCTACAAGGAATAGAGATGGCGCCAGGATTGGGGCCAGGCACGCTTACGAAACGGGAGAAGAGGGAGCCTTGGGAGCGGCTCCCCATTTTTCTTTCTCGTTTTCGTTTTCTTGCCAATTGACCCCTTCGATGTGTTATCTCTGTTTGGGGTGCAGATTGCCATGTGGCGTGTCAAGAATACGTCCTCAGATATGTCGCGATATCCCTTTCATTAGGGATATTCGCTCCAGGAGTTAGAATTCTGGGTACCTTAAGGTAAATTCTCTGTGAATATTGCCGTAGTTGTAATATACCCTAGGAAGCTACCCTATAGGAACTTCCATCAGGACGACATGGCCCTCTCACCCAAAAATAGATTTTTCGCTTCGCTCAAAATCCGTTTTAAAGTCACACAAGCTTCACGGCTCAATAGAGAAATAAGCCGGCAATGGTTTTTGTTCCTTTAAATTTTCCTCTATTGACGACACCTCGCCCGCCAGTATACTACCGTTCACAGTATACTGTATGTTAACATAGACACAATGGTAGCTCACCAACTCGCACGCCTTTCAACAAGCCAAGGAAAATTAATTTAACGTAAACCAGTATTTTCCGCAATAAAGGCAAGAGCAGGTAATATAAAGAACATAATAGAGAGAGAGAGAGAGAGAGAGAGAGAGAGAGAGAGAGAGAGAGAGAGAGAGAAAGAGCAATGAAGATTATTGTCGATGTCAATGCTGTAAATCAATATCTCACTCACATCATGTACGTTATAACAATATGTGATGTTCACACATTTTATGGCTGACGACGGACACATACAAAATTAGCGTTTCAGTGTCTCAATGATCAAGTAGCGTTGGTTGAACCAAGGCAACATCGCGTAAAGGGGAAGTCTTGCGTCGACTCCACCCAAACCTTGGTTTTAGATTGGTGGAACAATATAGTATAGCATTTGATCGAAGTTTTCATCACATTAATTACTGTTGTCTGCATGTTGCGGACAGACTGATATTTAATGCAGAGTTTCTGTAGCGAGAAAAGTATAGGGAGCGAGAAGATCAGCTAGTATTTCGTAAAACAATGCCATCCCCTGAAATACTGTCCTCAGCACCTTGGAGACAAACCGAGATTTAATGAAGTGTAGATAGAGAGAATGAAATCAGCTAGTATTTGGTCAAAGATTTCATCACCTTAATTATTGTTGTCAGCACTTTGGGGACAAAGCCAAGTCTTGATGAAGAGTGTGTGCAAAGAGTAGGGAGTCAGCCAGTGTCTAGTCTTGGGTATCATTCCCTCAATTACTGTCATCAGGACTTTCGGGACAAAGCCAAGCCTCGATGAAGGGTTTCTGTAGAGAGACGAAGTTCAGCTAGTGTTTGGTTAAAGATGTCATCACCTTAACTACTGCCGTCAGCATTTCAGTGACAAACTGAGCCTCAATGGAAATCACTGTCACAGGAAAATATCATCATGGGTCATATCATGCCACACTTTTATTATGGAGCAACATCAGGACCAAATTGCATCAGAAAGTCTGTGTTAGAGGCTTTTACAGTGTGACAGACGTAGGCGTTTTTAAAGAATTCAATCAGGGAGTAGAATATAAAATATCCATATATGGAAATGACAATTGCCTATCGTAGTGAGCTCCATTTCCGACATGGGTATGTGAGTTACCGGAAAAAAAATCCAATAGAGAAAGGAACAAGGTCCGAACGAGTTAGGAAATACGTCCTGGCAATAAAGAAAACCAGGAGTCAGACAGTCAGATTGCGACCTCCCCTTCAAACTACAAACACCTATCTCTAATATTTTGTGCTGCCTGAGACAAATTGAAGACGAAAGCACTAACACCTAGACCGCCCCCATATCTATTAAGATCTCTAATTGATTTGATTTGTCATTAAAAGTAAAAGATGTAACATCAATTTTCTTTGAAAATAAGCTTGTGAATAATTGTA
>NC_090741.1:87542167-87544667 GCF_036898095.1 Palaemon carinicauda | reverse complement strand
GATACATCTTCAGAGGCTAGATAGAGATATAGATACACATTTGTGAATATATACACGTATAAACATTATATTTAAATCCATTAGCCTAGATATCATATATAATAAAATACAAATGGGAATAAAGGAATGTTCAGCGTCATCGTGTCGAGCTAAAACCAAACTCAAAAACACATTTCCTCGAAATATTTGAGTTGTGTCAGACTCTGAAAGAATGGTCAAGTTGCAAATGGATCGAGAAACAAAATTCTTGAGAAAAGGGAGAACACTCTTGCATTGCCAAACAGAGGACAAACAATAACATTACCCTTTTTCTTTTTACTTAATAGGTAGAAGTAGGGCGCGTTGCCAGTTTATAGTTATTTTTACGTTATTTTACAGATATATTTCTTTGAATTTATAGTTATTATTGTTTATACTTGGGAATAAATTCTTATGGAATAATAAATCACTAAATAATATAATTCACTATTTTTTCACAGAAGTGAATATCAAATGAATATTTTGACAAATATGTATCATATATTATACAAAACAGAACAGCTAAATTTAGGGATTCTGGAAAACACATTGTCGTTTCTCTCGAACCATGGTTATATAACTAACGATTATTTGATGTATAAACTCTCCTTTTTATACTTGAATCTTCTCAATTATACCTATAAAGTTTTATAAATACTTATAGATTAATGTGAACAACGTCAAAATGGGAATTTGATTATATCACTGATAATGTTGCTCCTAAGATATAGCTCTGGATTTCCCTTCCTGCTTTCATGTTTCAAACCTATACCGTCTTTCATCGTTTTTAATATTACTGTTAAGCTTCCTTGAGGATTAAGCCGGCCAAGTTTCGCTTCATTTGATGAAGTTAAAGCTACTAGATTAGGTTACTAGATTCTCACCTTCCATTAAAAGACAGTATGGATAGGCCTAAATGAGAGCAACTACTTTCAAACGAATTGAAAAGTTTTGTTCGATTTAATTTTGAAAACAAGAATTGGGTCACTGATTTGAAGAGAGAACTTTATTTATTCCACTTGAAAAATAAGTTAAGCATCGACTTGACGAGTTAGCTTTAATGTTCCAACTTAATTGGAGTTTTGTTTTTCATTTATTTTTGAAAATTAGAACTGGATAATTGTTTTGACGTGAAATCATAGATTCAACTCAAAGTATGATAGAATGCACAAGTTTAGGTTCAATGAAGTGTCCATTCCTCTGATGGTGAAACAATACCGCTTATTAAAAGTATAAAAAATTATTGTTCATATGAATCTTCTAACAGCTTCCCTCTGATATGCATGTATCCATATAATGATGGAAAATTCGAAATATTATCACCCTAATATTTCTTTAAGCAATAAGAAAACGAAATGTTACTTGGAAATCAACAAATCGAAAGGAATTTTACTTCGGTTGCAGATGTATAGTGAAATACCAAAGAAATAAAATGAGATGATAATTTGAAGGACAAGAAGAAAGAGCATAATTTTAAAAGCCATGCCACTTGAAAAGAGCAAAATATGACTATTGCTTTTTGTTTTATATATATATATATATATATATATATATATATATATATATATATATATATATATATATATATATATATATATATATATGTGTGTGTGTGTGTGTGTGTGTGTGCGTGTGTGTTTGTGTGTGTGTATGTAAATATTTTCATTCTTCATTCATATTATTTCCCTTAAAACTTCTGTTCAAGAAATATTCGCTAGTCAACAAGTTTGTAATATAAAAACAATTACCGTAGATTAATAGTGAAAGGGCCAATTGTGAATATAAAATAATTACAAAAATTTCTTCATAGAAATATATCATGATGTAAATAAAATTTCATAAATCATAGAAAAAATATATATATAATCTTCTTAATAAAAGATGAAAAAAATTGTAACCATATATCCAGATACTGGATAGTGTCCTGGTTACTAAATTTGGCTTCTGATTTAATGATGAGCGAAATAATGATCGAAATGTATTTAATAAGAATATAGCATATTCATTGTCACTAATATTGATTTCTAAGCACGAGTGTATTTAGAAAAGAAAGGCATAAATTCTATTAATATGTATAGCCATTCATTTGATACATTTACATATTTGAATACATGTACATGAAACAATTCTAACAATAACATTGATAATAAAACAACTGTGTTAAATACAACAAACATACAAACAAATCTAAAAACAGCAACAAAATTCGGAAGCAACTAAACCCTTTGTGAAAAATGCCAGGCAAAAGTGTTCATTCTGGTATCGGAAACCCTTTTTTTTTTTTATGTTAATTAAGAAGTACAGCAAAAACTGAGGTCAAAGTTATCAGTGACCTTTCCATTAGCACAGTTCCAATCATGGAGTAATATTCGCCCAAAACGTGTTTCATTTACGTCCCGTGATGATGATATTGAGTTTTGGTCGTTGCGTCGGTACAAGGACCGGACGCGTTTCATACGGATTGTCTCATAAACAAAAATTG
>NC_090741.1:87534667-87537167 GCF_036898095.1 Palaemon carinicauda | reverse complement strand
GCAATCCCAACAAAATTTTATTTTACTAACTTCGACTCCTCCTCTAAATTACCAGTTTCTTTTATTTTCACTTAGTCTTATGCCATTTTCAACCTTTCTGAATATTTTCTTTTTACTTCTGGTTTCATTACCTCTTCAACCCTCACTAGCTCCATTTTACATAATAATAATAATAATAATAATAATAATAATAATAATAATAATAATAAGAAGAAGAAGAAGAAGAAGAAGAAGAAGAAGAAGAAGAAGAAGAAGAAGAAGAAGAAGAAGAAGAAGAAGAAGAAGAAGAAGAAGAAGAAGAAGAAGAAGAAGAAGTAAACAATAAAAGTCATGCAACTCCTCAAACATCTGAATAATTTCCAAGAATACATTCGCGTATAATCGAATCCGTAATTAAGCCTTGTAAACACACAAGCTGGAAGACTCACTCTGCAGTTTATCTCTGCAGGATTTCCAACCTAATGGCTCCTTTGCAGGTGTAACATCATGCTGCTTGCGTAAGATCAGAATTCAAGTAGTAAAGTGCGGAAAGGGAAGAGGAATTTGTGTCTCAGAGTTTGTATCTCAGAAGTAATGGGGTAAATGATAAATTTAAACTGGAGATTTGGTTTTTGGTATACTTAGTATTTGCTCGTGAAAGATTTGTTATCGATCAAATAATATGAATTCTTAATTTTCATTTCCTTGGGGAAATAGATTAGAATGATAGATTAGCATGCATATCTCTCCCTCTCTCTCTCTCTCTCTCTCTCTCTCTCTCTCTCTCTCTCTCTCTCTCTGTTTATACACACATATATATATACATACAAATACTGTGTTTTTGTGTGTGTATATATATATATATATATATATATATATATATATATATATATATATATATATATATATATATATATATATATATATATATATATATATATGTATATATATATATACATATATATGTGTGTGTGTGTGGAGGAGGTATGGAAGATGAAGTTAAACATCGGGTACAGGCAGACTGGAACCACTGGAGAGCAGCCTCAGGAGTTCTTTGTGACAAAAGAATACCACTGAGATTAAAGGGAAAATTTATTAAGGACAGTGGTAAGAACAGCAATGCTGTATGGAACGAAAACAGCAAGCATGAGGAAGACAAAGGAGAAGAAGATGGATGTGGGCAGAAATGAGAATGCTTAGGTGGATGTCTGGGGTGACAAGAGAGGATCGGATAAAAAATGACTACATAAGGGGATCGACAAAGGTGGTGGAAATATCAAAGAAGGGTGCAGGAAGGGAGGCTGAGATGGTATGGACACCTGATGAGGAGAGATGAGGACCAAGTTGGGAAGGAAATACTATGGAGATGGGGGTTCAAGGAAGAAGAAGAAGAGGGAGACCAAGAAAGAGATGAGAGGAGACTTACAGGAGAAGGGGATTGATGAGGCAAAAGCGCAGAATAGAAAAAGATGGAAACGGCTCATCCGCAACGGCGACCCCATATAAAAATGGGAACCAACTGGGAAGAAGAATATATATATATATATATATATATATATATATATATATATATATATATATATATATATATATATGTGTGTGTGTATGTACGTATGTGTCATTATATATAGAAAGCAAAACAAAACATGCTTTAAGAGCCTTTCCAGATATCGGTAGTTTTCGCAAATACATAACTCTTGGAAGTTTGAAGAATGGTGGATTTGGTCATAATTCTAAGTCGGCCGGACAAAAGACAGATGGAGATTCAATAAGACGTATCTTAAAAACAAACTTATCACACTATTTTCTTTTGTTATTGGCCTGACTCATCTTCACTTTTAAAGCCGCATATATCGTCTCCTTGAAATTTATGAGTAAGAATTCAAGGCAATATCTGCTCAGGCGTCTGTTTTCATCATAAATTCGAAGCTGGAAGCAAAATTCCTACTCTCTCTCTCTCTCTCTCTCTCTCTCTCTCTCTCTCTCTCTCTCTCTCTCTTCTCTCTCTCTCTCTCTCTCTCTCTCTCTCTCTCTCTCTCTGAAAAAGAATCAAAAGTCAACAATAGAATATTCCAGAAATGTTTATTTGAATTCCAAATAACTTCAAAGTGTTTGCAATGGGAAATCTTTCCTCCTCATTTGAGAATCAGTGAAGAGGATTCGTTTATCTCAAGAAAGTTTTCAGTGGATCATCCTTATCCAATATCCATTTAATGCATCATAAAGAACAATTAAGCTCTGCAAATGCTAGAGACAAAAGTATCTTCTATTGTGTATATTGATTGAATGATTTTAGGTTTTCTGGCATCCTGATATCTAAGGTCATTGATGCCGATTTGTTTATTGTGTAGTGTTATGAAGTATATTGGGACTTTCAGTCAATAGCCTGTGTACTAACTATGCAAATAAACTCTCAATGTTGGGTATTACTAAACAAAATTATTTAATTTTTCTGTTAGCTTGAAACTTTTATTTTTTGAGGAAAAATGTATTTTGAAAACAGCCGGAATATGTCAGAATT
>NC_090741.1:87524667-87529667 GCF_036898095.1 Palaemon carinicauda | reverse complement strand
TGTACTCCTTCCCCGATTTCTGAGACGCGTCGGGGTCGAGCGTGACCGAGTTTACCCTTCTAAGGTAGTTTGCATAATTATCAAAGTTATTACGTATTATGAAATTGTCGTAGAATGGTGCAACTTGTATAGGTTATCAGTTGTGGAAAGTCTTGGTGGATTGTTTGGCTACCATGTGCATGATTTTTTTTTTTTTAGTTAAAATGTCGTTCATCACCACGAGGACCATTTTACCGCGAGTGCCCCTTTTTCATTTTTTTTCATTTTTTTGCCAAGTCATTTTTCCGTAAGATATTGCCAAATAGGGTCGTAAAACTTTTGCTTGTTTAGTGTTGGAAAGTGTGTCTAGATGATCTGGCTACCCATGCATGACTTTGTTTTTGTCAGATACGACGTAGTTATTGGTATATTGGGTATTTAGCTGCGGTTACCAATTTCTGTTTTTTTTTCAATATTTGTAAAAATTACTACGTAGTAAGGAATTGCCGTATATTATTCATTTTTTTTCATGTTTATGTGTTAGAAAGTGTGCCTTGATGGTTGGGCTAACACGTGCATGTCTTTTTTTTTTTATCTGAGATGCCGTATATTAGAATGTCGGGCATTTTACCGCGAGTGTCCCTTTTTCATTTTTTTTCATTTTTTTGCCAAGTCATTTTTCCGTAAGATATTGCGAAATAGTGTCGTAAAACTTTTGCTTTTTTAGTGTTGGAAAGTGTGTCTAGATGATCTGGCTACCCATGCGTGATTTTGTTTTTGTCAGATACGACGTAGTTATTGGTATATTGGGTATTTAACTGCGGTTGCCAATTTCTGTTTTTTTTTTCAATATTTGTAAAAATTTACTACGTAGTAAGGAATTGCCGTATATTATTGATTTTTTTTCATGTTTATGTGTTAGAAAGTGTGCCTTGATGGTTGGGCTAACACGTGCATGTCTTTTTTTTTTTTATCTGAGATGCCGTATATTAGAATGTTGGGCATTTTCCCGCGAGTGCCCCTTTTTATTTGTTTTGCATTTTTTTGCTTAGTCATGTTACCGTAAGGAATTGGCAAGTAGTGCCGCAAAACTTATATTTTTATAGTGTTGGAAAGTGTTTCTAGATGATCTGGCTACCCATGCCTATTTTTTTTTTAGCCAGATATGGCGTATATATAAGTATGTGTTCGATTTTCCTGTGATTGCCATTTTTTCGTTTTTTCCCATTTCTTTCAAAATTACTACGTACTAAGGAACTATCACAGAGTAATATTTAATTTATATGTTTATTTGTCGGAAAATGTGCCTTGATGGTTTGCCTAGCACGTGGCTGAAATTTTTTTTTCTGAAATGCCGTATATTAGAATGGCCATTTTTCCACGAGTGCCCCTTTTTATTTGTTTTGCATTTTTTTGCTTAGTCATGTTACCGTAAGGAATTGGCAAGTAGTGTCGCAAAACTTATAATTTTATAGTGTTGGAAAGTGTTTCTAGATGATCTGGCTACCCATGCCTATCTTCTTTTTTTAGCCAGATATGGCGTATATATAGGTATGTGTTCGATTTTCCAGTGATTGCCATTTTTTCGTTTTTTCCCATTTCTTTCAAAATTACTACGTACTAAGGAACTATCACAGAGTAATTATTCATTTAGATGTTTATTTGTCGGAAAATGTGCCTTGATGGTTTGCCTAGCACGTGGCTGAATTTTTTTTTTCTGAAATGCCGTATATTAGAATGTTAGCCATTTTTCCGCGAGTGCCCCTTTTTATTTGTTTTGCATTTTTTTGCTTAGTCATGTTACCGTAAGGAATTGGCAAGTAGTGTCGCAAAACTTATATTTTTATAGTATTGGAAAGTGTTTCTAGATGATCTGGCTACCCATGCCTATCTTTTTTTTAGCCAGATATGGCGTATATATAGGTATGTGTTCGATTTTCCGGTGATTGCCATTTTTTCGTTTTTTCCCAATTCTTTCAAAATTACTACGTACTAAGGAACTCTCACAGAGTAATGATTCCTCTAGATGTTTATTTGTGGGAAAATTTTGTTTACTTTTTTTTTTGATTGAATATCATCAATTTTTTTTAGCTAAAATATTATATTGTTTTACATTTTTTTTTTTTCGATTTTATTTCCCTTCAAAAAAATTTTTTTGGGTCAGAATTTTAATTTTATAGTCGTAAAATAATCGACAATTATCCAGCAACCCACCATACAATTTTTATGCATATCCAATAATAATTAGATTAGTAAATAACACCTTGAAATTGACATACCCTTCCTACATTTCAAGTGGCAGATTAGGGAGTCAGAGTCAGTGTGGTTGGCGGCCATTTTGTGGACATATCCGAAGCGTAAGCTGCCCTATCTATATATATTCTTGTTCCCTATAGAATTTGTGATATTTTGGTATATTTTTACCTGCATAAATATCATATTATATATTAAATATATGTATTTTTTTACGAAATTTCTAAGTACTCAAAAAATTACCTTTAGATATGGCCCCTGATATAAATGTAATTTACAAAATAATGAAGATTTTTTTACATATTTCTATTTTAGGATAACATATGTTTATTCCCTAAAAAAATTAGCCACTTCCTATTTCATTTGGGTACCCAAAAAAATTCATGAAATTTGGACAAATTTTTTTGGCCAAAAAAGGTTACCCTTTTTTTCTCATTTCAGATCTTCACCTCCATGGGTCTGACTTCATCCAAAATACATCAAGATGTGTCCTAAACATTCAAGAATCAATTCCTAAAAGGATTTGTGTATATATGTATAAACTTTTTTTTTATGAATTTTTATGTCAGGTCTTTTTTTTTTCTACTTAATTTTTAAAAATATTTATAATAAATAGTTTTTCTGCAGATGAGTAGTATTTATCTTTACAGTTGTTTTAAGCATTCATTGAATTTTATTTTGGCAAAAGAAAAATGGAGGTTACTGCAAAAACTGATTTTTCAAGAATTTTTTTTGGCGTCGGGGTCGTTCGCGTCCGAGTATACCCTTAAAGGGGTGTCCGAGAAGCGTACCTATCCAGGGTTATCACGGGTCGCGTCGGCAGTTTCAAGCTTTCCTTTCCATATTGTTAAGGTGTCCTTATTTCCTCGTGGAGGATTAAAGGAGAGATTTGTTTACCCTTTGCCTTCTTTTTGCTTTATGCTTCTCTTAAGAACAAGAGGGACTGGGGCACTCAGGTCTAGTATGAAAGTTTAAAGGTGACTCAAGAGCGGAAAAAGAAGCGACGTGGTGGCCAATGTGGTGACGTCCCTGACTGGTGATCGCCAGACTGGGGTTAAGAGTTACACCCAAACTCATTAGTTCCTTTTGTAGCTGCAACCTCACTATCCTTGTGAGCTAAGGATAGGTGGTTTGAATGAGCCTATAGGTCTAACTGCTGATCCATCAGCAGACATTGTATGGCCCTCCCTGGTCTTAGCTTGGGTGGAAATGTGATTGTCTTGCTTGATAGGGCAATGTCACTTCCCCCTGCCTCTGCCATTTATAAGTGGTCTTCAAACCTTTAAAAGACATTGCACCACTTCCTGGTCTCTATCCGCTTTGTCTTAATACCTTAATTGGTTTTATTTTCTATTAGTGATGCAATGGACCCCAACCTGGGGTCGACGGTTGCACCTCTATACTCCACTAGCCTTGTATCCGAAGCGTCTTTTTAAGAAGGTCCCCCTTCCCTTGATGGCAGCAATATGCACCTCATTCTAAGACCCAAAGTGTCCAAGATAGCTTCTGTGCGAGAGAATGAGTGTGTGAGCTCCAGTGCTAAGTCAACAGAGCCATTCGTTTCCGAATTTAAAAGGTGAGAATTTCCAATATAAACCACTTCTTTGGTGAAACTCTTTTTTATTGGATAACAGGTTTTACATTGTAAGGTTGAAAAATAACTTTTAGATTAGAACTTTCCACTCAGAGTCTTGTTAGTTATGAACAATGTTCTTGTTCATCCTCCAGGCCTTGAAGATACCTTGATGGATGAGCTCAAATTCATCAAAATGTAGATCCTGCCTCCAAACACTTCTCTCATACTCGAAACCATCTATCAGCATGTGATCTAGAATTTCAAGAAGCTTTATACAAAATAATGTTCCAGTAATGCTTGGATTTCACCGAATGCATCAAACTTCCCCTTTCAGAGGTTTAGAAAGATTTTCAAATTATCAACAGCCTAAAAAACATTGACAATGCCTTGGAAGGGATTACCAACAAAGCCCTTAATACTGTTTGGAGGAAATTGTTGCCTAGTTGTGCTCCTGAACGGGATTTTCACAGATTAGTAAACACGCAATAGGCTTCTGATGATGATATTATACCCTTGGGTAAAACAATGGGATTGGAGGTTGAGAAGAATGTCATTAACGACCATCTTGAGGAACACAACCAGCTGCTGTTGACCGAGGAGATGATGGAGTTTCATAAGGAGTAGCAACAAGAAGTTGTGGAGGATATTCCACTTGAAGAGGAGGGATGAGCTGACAAGCCTTTCACTCTAAGTTAGATTAGGATGTTTAAAATATGGGAAACGCAGGAAAATTTTGTAGAAACACATCGTCCAGGTAAGCAGCGATAATGAGATGTCTCATTTCCATGCCATTTTCAAGGAAGGACTAGCACAGATGTCTTTAGATAGGTTCCTTCTCATAGTTAAATATAATAGTGTAAACAAAATACGACAAAATTTCTTGAAAGTGTAAATTATGCTATTCAGTTAGTAGTATCGAATGGCGTTCAAGAGAGAGAACTACAATATTTTACCAAAATTTTTCATGGAGGGATATTCTTCCTGCAAGCAGTAACTACCTCCTCCTCCTCCTCTCAACCAGCAACAACTCTCTTCAAAGGTGAAGTACTAGTTTATTTGTCTATAATTCTATATCTAATTTTCAATTAGTGTTCATTTTTAACATTAGGGATTGTAAAGTGTTCGAAAATTACTATTATAATTTGGTTAAAATTTAATGTATAAATGTTTTTATGAACGCGTATAATGAATT
>NC_090741.1:87485076-87514167 GCF_036898095.1 Palaemon carinicauda | reverse complement strand
GATAAAATTTCCATCCCACACCCTGTATTGTTTATATTCCAAAATCCTGTGTGCGCACACTGCAAGATTTTTTTTTTATAGGACGGCACCCATTTAAGCCATAAACAGCTCAACATCAATTGGCGCAAACAGACGGACATAGGTAAATCTAATAATGTCCATCATATTACTTACTTTACTTTAATGGCTACTTTTCTGGTCACATACGGCAGGAAAACCTTCTTCACTACAGGACCTCCACACTCATTCTACCATGTTCGTTCGAAAGCACCTGCAAGTACCCATCAAAACACTTCGCAGTGGCCTCTGTAAGGGGATGTGGGTTAGAAAGTTTTGCAAAAATCCCAAAATTATGCAACTTTAATCCACAAAACTTGCTACCTTTCCGTCCAAGTTTAGCAAATGAGAAAATCTTACACCGCAAACGAAACAGTTTCCCGATATAATGAGTTTAATGACATTTCGGGAAACATTTTACAGAGAGTAGATGTCACTTCAGTATTTCCATTTAATGTTTAGTGTTTTAGTATTTCACGGGTTTTACAAAACAGAGATCCTCTTTCATATATCCTACAATAGTAAAAATAATAATAATAATAATGGTAAGAATAATAATAATAATAATAATAATAATAATAATATTAATAATAATAAGGATGATGATAGAAATAATATTAGTAAAAACAACAACAACAACAACAACAACAATAATAATAATAATAATAATAATAATAATAATAATAATAATGGTGGTTTTAGAATCAGATTTTTAACAGTAAGGCAGATATGCGAGAAATATTTAGCAAAAGGTAAGGAGGTGTATGTTGCGTTTATGGATCTGGAGAAAGCATATGATAGAGTTGATAGGGAAGCATTGTGGAATGTGATGAGGTTATATGGAGTTGGTGGAAAGTTATTGCAAGCAGTGAAAAGTTTTTACAAAGGTAGTAAAGCATGTGTTAGGATAGGAAATGAAGTGAGTGATTGGTTTCCGGTGAGAGTGGGGCTGAGACAGGGATGTGTGATGTCACCGTGGTTGTTTAACTTGTTTGTTGATGGAGTGGTGAGAGAGGTGAATGCTCGAGTGCTTGGACGAGGATTAAAACTGGTAGACGAGAATAACCATGAATGCGAGGTAAATCAGTTGTTGTTTGCGGATGATACTGTACTGGTTGCAGACACAGAAGAGAAGCTTGGCCGATTAGTGACAGAATTTGGAAGAGTGTGTGAGAGAAGGAAGTTGAGAGTTAATGTGGGTAACAGTAAGGTTATGAGATGTATGAGAAGGGAAGGTGGTGCAAGGTTGAATGTCATGTTGAATGGAGAGTTACTTGAGGAAGTGGATCAGTTTAAGTACTTGGGGTCTGTTGTTGCAGCAAATGGTTGAGTGGAAGCAGATATACGTCAGAGAGTGAATGAAGGTTGCAAAGTGTTGGGGGCAGTTAAGGGAGTAGTAAAAAATAGAGAGTTGGGCATGAATGTAAAAAGAGTTCTATATGAGAAAGTGATTGTACCAACTGTGATGTATGGATCGGAGTTGTGGGGAATGAAAGTGACGGAGAGACAGAAATTGAATGTTTTTGAGATGAAGTGTCTAAGGAGTATGACTGGTGTATCTCGAGTAGATAGGGTTAGGAACGAAGTGGTGAGAGTGAGAACGGGTGTAAGATATGAGTTAGCAACTAGAGTGGATATGAATGTGTTGAGGTGGTTTGGTCATGTTGAGAGAATGGAAAATGGCTGTCTGCTAAAGAAGGTGATGAATGCAAGAGTTGATGGGAGAAGTACAAGAGGAAGGCCAAGGTTTGGGTGGATGGATGGAGTGAAGGAAGCTCTGGGTGATAGGAAGATAGATGTGAGAGAGGCAAGAGAACGTGCTAGAAATAGGAATGAATGGCGAGCGATTGTGACGCAGTTCCGGTAGGCCCTGCTGCTGCCTCCGATGCCTTAGATGACTGCGGAGGTAGCAGCAGTAGGGGATTCCGCATTATGAAGCTTAGTCTGTGGTGGATAATATGGGAGGGTGGGCTGTGGCATCCTAGCAGTACCAGCTGAACTCGGTTGAGTCCCTTGTTAGGCTGGAGGAACGTAGAGAGTAGAGGTCCCCTTTTTTGTTTTGTTTCATTGTTGATGTCGGCTACCCCCCAAAATTGGGGAAGGGCCTTGGTATATGTATGTGTGTAATAAGAATAATAATGGCTGTTCTTATCGTGGGATTAGTTCAGAGAATGTCCATC
Organism: Palaemon carinicauda; assembly: GCF_036898095.1. NCBI lineage: Eukaryota > Metazoa > Arthropoda > Malacostraca > Decapoda > Palaemonidae > Palaemon > Palaemon carinicauda. The sequence continues at coordinate 87,511,930 of NC_090741.1, read as the reverse complement.
TTTCTTTAGTAGGCATATTTGAATGTTAAATGCCGCTGAAATTTACAAAATATTTCGCTATATTTGGAAATGAATAGTCGACCGAATATTAAAGCGTTTAATATCGAAGAGGCGATGCGGCAAAATTTAATTGGAAACCAGTTTATTACAAGAATTGATACTGGCCTTATTATCGTTTGGTCTTAATGAACTGAAATTGTCTCTAGGTTTCGGGAATGGAACACGCCCCCCACCCCCCAAAAAAGCGTATATATTTGCTAATGAAGACCAGAAAACTGAAAGGTCAAAAAGTTAAAGACAAAAAAAAAAAAACGGGAACATTGTCATAATAGTACACTTCATTATGGGTAAATCAATGGAATCCTTGATTTTAATTTACTTTACTCATGGTGATATTTTAGTTGTTCAGATAGTTTGAAGTAAGTTTGGCGAAACTAAATCAGTAATTTTGAGAAATTACTTTTCTCTCTCTCTCTCACTCTCTCTCTCTCTCTCCCTCTCTCTCTAGCAGATAATATTTCAGAGATGCTTAAAGAGAGAACGCTTTGGAGAGGGCACAAACGACAACCGACCCCTTAATTGTTCCGTCGAGTTGAAGGTAACCTTTCTCTTTTCTCAATCATAATCTCAAAACACAACAATTAATTCGTCTCATCCCTATTTAGTTCAATGTTCAGTTATTTTTCTCAGCTATAACCCTATGGAATTCCTTTGAGTTTTTATCTTTAAATTCTTTCTCTTATCTCTTCTTTCAAAACTTATGTTGGACAGGAATATATATATATATATATATATATATATATATATATATATATATATATATATATATATATATATATATATTTATAAATATATATATATATATATATATATATATATATATATATATATATATATGTTATATATATATATATATATATATATATATATATATATATATATATATATATATGTATATATATATATATATATATATATATATATATATATATATATATATATATATATATTTTTATAAATATATATATATATATATATATATATATATATATATATATATATATATATATATATATATATATATATTTATATACATATATATATATATATATATATATATATATATATATATATATATATATATATATATATATATATATATATATATATATATATATATATATATAAATATATCAACTTGCATACCTATCTTAGACATGATATGTAGTGAAATGTGCATTAGACACTAACTAACCCTATCCATTCTTCCTAGGGATATTTGCAATATTCTAATCCACAGTAATTTCATTGGAGATTTACGACCATTTTTTTTTTTTTTTGGATAGATTATCATTTCACACGAGATACCAAAAGAGGAAAGACGTGTTGAGTTCAAACTTGAGAACGAACAAAACAAACTTTTAAACTAACGTTGGCTATTCTGTTTTCACGTCGGAGATATATCACGACTTGATTTAAAATAGTTTCTTTTTACGTTCTTAAAAAAGTAAAATTCGGCTTCCTGAAATGTAAATCCCTTCACGTTTATGACGTAATAAATATCGAGAAAAACAGAGCAATATATTTCAAATTATCTACTCTCCAAACTTTTAAATAATTCATGACCTTGGACTTCTCCACATTTGGATTTCCTAAAATATTCATGGGAAAAATAGAGTAATTTTTCTCAAGTAATTGTCTTTTCTATCGCTTGGCGAAAATATTGCTTTGCCGTTTCAAAATTGCTTCTTAAGAAACGTTTCCCGAACATATATTTTTGCCATTTCCAGAACAGACGAAGGAATATCTGCCTGGAATCTCTAAACACGAAGCGAGTTTTGCACATAGCGACGTTGCCATCGACTGTGCCCTTCTTTATCGCCTCTTCACAGATTCCAGCTCTGTCGTAAGAGAAGAGTGGAAAGGAGAGAGGCATTACGTTCAAATTAATACATTAGGTAGTAGGTGGGCCAAGACACCGGCCACCCATGAGATACTACCGCTAGAGAGTTATTGGGTCCTTTGACTGGCAAGACAGTACTACATTGGATTCCTCTCTCTGGTTACGGCTCATTGAATCTTGGCCGACACATATACAAAATAGACTGGCATATTTTTTACACATTTTCGCCTTTCCTCATACAATTGACAATAGTGAAATTACCAAACAAGTCTTTTTTCAAGAGGCTAATTACTGCTATATAATTTTTCAGTGTCTACTTTCCTCTTGATATGGGTAGAAGAGACTCTTTAGCTATGTTAAGCAGGTCTTTTAGTAGAGAAACACTCCAAAATTATACCATTGTTCTCTAGTCTTGGATAGTGCCATAGCCTCTGTACCATGGCCTTTCACTATCTTGGGTTAGAGATCTCTTTCTTGAGGGTACACTCGGGCACAGCATTCTATCTTTTTTCTCTTCTTCTTGTTATTTTAAAGTTTTTTTTTTTATCCTCTTGTAATTTTCAAGTTTTCATAGTTTATGTATGAAAGATTTATTTCAATGTTATTATTGTTCCTAAACTTCTCTTGTAGTTTTTCCTTATTTTCTTTCCTCACTTGGCTATTTTCCCTGTTTAAGCCTGTGGGCTTATAGCATCCTGCTTTTTTAACGAGGGTTGTACCTTAGCTAATAATAATAATAATAATAATAATAATAATAATAATAATGATAATAATAATAATAAAAATAATTTGTTTATTAGTTATGTGTAAGGGCTAATGGGATTAGCAACCTCATGCCCTTATTTAGTCATGGTCCAAATAGTTCAAGGATAATTAATACTGAACGATGAAAAGTCACAACCAATCCCGAAAAACACAATAGACATAACCTCTGGAAATTTCTAAAATCATAAAATCTATGGAAAAGTTAATCTTCAGAAGATATTTTCGAGATTACGCATTCTAATTCTTCTAAATATTAATCTATCACATTGTTTGTTATAAAATTGATTTATTATTATTGTTCATCCCATTTTCTGTTATCTCTTTATTTTATCTTTCCCTAAGATTTTATATGAAAAAAAATGTTTATTCGTATATATATTCTATATATATATATATATATATATATATATATATATATATATATATATATATATATATATATATATATATATATATATATTTATATATATATATATATATATATATATATATATATATATATATATATATATATATATATATATATATATATGTACATATGTATATATATATATATATATATATATATATATATATATATATATATATATATATATATATATATATATACATATATGTATATATATATATATATATATATATATATATATATATATATATATATATATATATATATATATATATATATATATATATATTCCTGTGTGTATACGCGCAATCGTTTTGTATTTATGTAAACTTTAATGCCAGCACATCCACTGTCTTTTTTTTCTCAAATATAAGAATCGTACATATTTTCCTCGTATGTAATCCAGAAGTTCATATTCATAACCTATTCTGGCCATGTTAACTTGATGTTGGAGAGATTAGTCACCAGTGGCACCTGGCTTTTTTTGACAGGTTAGTTATCCCGCTCCAACGATCAGGCACTTCAAAACACTTGTGTTCATAATCACCTTCATGATATAAGCATTTGTAACAAATGGTGTTACTAAGAAAGACTGCAGACAAGTCTTAACTTTATTTTTTTTTTCATACAAAATGTCTTTTGAATTCTTATATATTAATTAAACGTATAATTACCCTTATTTCAAAGGAGTTTAGAAAAAGGTGGTCATATAAAGATGTTAAGCTCCAAGCAGAATACCCTAGAGAGAAGCATAGCACTCATTATCACCAATTAAATTGATAATGAAGATTGTTCTCCCATAGAAACGATTGTACAAAAATATTGTCTTTTGAATTATGGTAATGGAGATGCTGATGGTACACAGATTCTTGTAGAAAAAAGGGAACTTTTAATTGCAAGAGATTAATTAGTCATCAGCAATGGAATGTGTTGAATAGCAATGGAACCATTTTGCTTGGATTAGGAAATTGGCGTTGCTGGAAATTCGATGTCACGTTTTTTGCAGCGAATAAATCTATAGAAAAGTCACAATTAAGCTAATAGAGTGAGAGAGAGAGAGAGAGAGAGAGAGAGAGAGAGAGAGAGAGAGAGAGAGAGAGAGAGAGAGAGAGAGAGCAGAACAGATTGATGGTATCTAAGGTTTGATCCTTGATGCTAATAATAATAATAATAATAATAATAATAATAAAAATGATAATAATAATAATAAGAAGAAGAAGAAGAAGAAGAAGAAGAAGAAGAAGAAGCAAACAATAAAAATCATGCAACTCCTCTCACATCTGACTAATTTCCAAGAACATAATTCGAAACCGTAATTAAGCCTTGTAAACACACAAGCTGGACGACTCACTCCGCGGTCTATCTTTGCGGGATTTCCAACCCAATGGCTCCTTAGCAGGTGCAACACCATGCTGCTTACGGAAGATCAGAATTCAAATCGCAAATTGCGGAAACAAAACAGGAGTCTGCGTCTCAGCGTTTGTTACTCGTGAGTTATTGGTCAAATAAACAATTTAACTTGTAGATTAGGGTTTTTGGTATACTTAGTATTCTCTCGTAAAAGATTAGTCATTGTTCAAATGTTTCTAATTCTTCTTCTTTATTACATGAGGTAAGTTAGATTACAGCGAAGGAATAGCGTATATATATATATATATATATATATATATATATATATATATATATATATATATATATATATATATATATATATATATATATGTATTTATATATAGATATATATATATATATATATATATATATATATATATATATATATATATATATATATATATATATATATATCTATATATATATATATATATATATATATATATATATATATATATATATATCTATATATATATATATATATATATATATATATATATATATATATATATATATATATATATATATATATATACATATACATACATATATACTTTTTAATTTATATTACGTCATTTTGGAAAATTGTTCATTTAAAAAAATCCCTGCCCTTTATGCAACAAGACGATATTCCTGGTCATTTTGCAAAATGACATAATATATCGACACATTTTGCAAAAGGGACAAGATTTTGGTACATTTCCAAAATCATCAGCATCAACGTTGGTAAGGTTACAAAATGTCCAATCAGCAAGTAGGTTAGGTTAGGTTAGGTTACCTTACCACGATGATACTAATGATTTTATAAATAGACCAAAATCTTGGCCCTTTTGCAAAATGTCGAGATATTTAGATCGTTCTCCAAAGTGACCACGAATTTGGTCTTTTTGCATAATGCCCGGGCATTTTCTAAAAATGACAAATTTTCCAAAATAACTGCAATATATATATATATATATATATATATATATATATATATATATATATATATATATATATATATATATATATATATATATATATATATATATATAATATATATATATATATATATATATATATATATATATATATATATATATATATATATATATATATATATATATATATATATATATATATATACATAAATGCGTGATAGATAGACGTGTGCGCCAATATAAACTAAAAGTAAAACAAAACCTTTAAAAGCCTTTAGAGATATGACTAGTTTTCCCCACACATAACTTAGAAGTTTATAGGAAAGTGGTTTTGGTTATATATCTAACTCTGCTGGACAATAGAGAGGAGATTTGATAAGACGTAGTTCAAAAGCAAACTTATCACAGTATTTTCGGAAAAACCATATGACTCAGAATGTATATGCTCTATACATGAGCCTGCTTAAAATTTGAGTTTTAAATTCACACAAGCCACACGGCTCCGTAGAGAATTAAGCCGGTAACGGGTTGTTTTTTGTTCTTTTTTTCCTTTACTTTCGACAACCCGCCAGTATACTTCTGTTCACTGTATATGTTAACGCAGACACAATGGTAGCTCACCATCTCGCTTGCATCTACACAGCCAAACCAAAGAAAGTAACTTTAACGTAAGCCAATAATTTCCGCAGGAAAGTTGGGTCAGGTAACGTAAAGATCATAATCATGAGAGAGAGAGAGAGAGAGAGAGAGAGAGAGAGAGAGAGAGAGAGAGAGAGAGAGAGAGAGAGAGAGAGAGAGAGAACAATGAAAATTATTATCGATATCAATGCTGGAAATCAATATCTCCCATCATGTAATTTATAACAATGTGCGGTGTTCACACACGCATTCCATGACTTATGCCAAACCTAAAAAATCAGTCTCAATAATTCAACGATCAAGTAGCATTAGATCAAACATTTCAACATTGCGTAAAGGGAAATTCAGATGTCGATTCCACCAGAACTTTAGTTTTAGATTGGTTGAACTATAGTATTTGGTCAGAGAATTCATCACCTTAATTACTTGGGGACAAACCAGCCTTAATGAAGAGTGAATGAAATCACTTTGCGGTCCAAACTGAGTCTTGATGAAGAGTGAATGAAATCACTCTGCAGTCCAAACTGAGTCTTCATGAAGAGGGTCTGCAGAGAGAAGAGAATCAGCTAGTGTTTAGTCTAAGGTACCATCATCCTTATTGCTGTCATCACTACTTTTGGGACAAAACCGAGCTCCGATGAAAATTTTCTGCAGCGAGAGGAAATTCAGCTAGTTTAAAGGCTTAAAGCTTGTCGCACACTGAGCCGGAACGGAACCGCCGCCTAAGACACCGAAGCCTCAGAACAGAGCAGAAACGACATCCAGCGCGCTCACTGAGCCAGAAGCCACAACACAGAACCGACGCAAAATTTTATATAAATGAAGGAAGTTTTCCTTAATCATAACTGAGTTTTTATTTAATTGATGTTATAATGATTAGATATTCTGTATATCAATCTTTTATCGAATCCATAAGCCAGATGTTTATATGTTTTCAAAAAAGAAATAATAATAATAATGATAATAATAATAATAATAATAGTAATAATAATAATAATAATAATTAATATTCACTCCAAAATTCTTTGTATTAAATCATAAGTTCACATCATTGTTATTAAAGTACATTCGTCAAATTTCTGATATCAGCAAAAAAAAAAAGATAATAATAATAATAAACAATAATAATAAATAATAATAACTCCTAAAATCTTTGTATTAAATCATGTTTACATCATTGTTATTAAAATACATTCGTCAAATTTCTGATATCAGAAGAATATTGGTTGCTATCACTCTAACCTCCGAATGCCTCGGCAACCCTCTCCAAAACAACCGCTGCAGTCGTTCTGCGCATGCGTAGCCTGTCAGACGCCACCGACGCTTCAGAAGAAAATATCTTTCAAAGACTACTGTGTCGGTTCCGTTATGTTCTGGCGCGTCAGTTCCGTCCTGTTCTGGCCCAATGTGCGCAGCCAGGTAAGAATGCATGCTTTCGATTTCTATCGGACGTTTCGGTTCTGATCGGGCGGTTCTGTTCGGTCTCAGTGTGCGGCAAGCTTAAAGGCTACTTATGAATGGCGGACGCAAGGGACAGTGACATTTCCCTAGAGAATGGGGCAATGTCCTAGAGACTTATGATCCGCGCTTAAGCCCCCTCTCCACCCAAGCTAGGCCCAAGGAGGGCTAGGCATTGGCTGCTGATGACTCAGTAAATGTATCTATAGGCTCCCCAAACAACCCCCTCCCTAGTTTACAAAGATGGTATGGTTGCAGCAACCAAGGAAACTAACGCGTTTGAGCGTGAATCGAACCCCAGTCTGGCGTTCAACAGTCAGCGACGTTACCACATCGGCCACCACAACCCTAGTGTTTAGTCAAAGATGCCATCACCTTAATTACTGTCGTCAGCATTTTACAGACAAACAACCTCGATAGAAATCTGTCACTGGAAAATATCATCATGGGTCACATCATGCATCACTTTTATTATGGCGCAATATCAGGACCAAATTGCATAAAAAAAAAAATGTGTTAGAGCCTATTAAGGCGTGAAAGAAGTGGCCGTTTTTAGGAAATGGATCAGGGTGTAGAATTTAAAATATCCATGTATGGAAATGACGATTCCCTATGGTAATTAGCTCCACCCATATATGGGTATTCAAGTTCTGACGAAAAAAAACTGTCAAAGAGAGATCAAAAACACGTCCTGACAATTAACACTACTAGAAGTCGGACAGAGTCAGATTACGACCTCCCCTTCAAATGAAAGACATCTATCTCCAAAATCTTCTGATGTCTGAGACGAATTGAAGCAGCTAGCACCCCCTTTTTATTAAGATTTTGAAGTGATTTGGTTTGTCATTAAAAGTGAAAGAATAATAATTTTTTTTTTTTTGTAAATAAGCTTGTGAATAGACGTGTTTTGTTTGTTTGTGCGAGTTTCTTTTTACATAATTTTCCCATATTTCAACTGCTGTTGAGAGATTGAAAGCAACATGTAAAGATTCTAAGATCCTGACACTAAGAAGTGGATAATGGGTCAAGGTTTTACTGTAAAATTTATGGGGTTCTACAAAAAAAAGTAGGAAAATATTGAATATAGCGGTGACTCATTTTTTAACTTTTCTCTGGAGGTTCGTCTTATCCAAAACAGGTAAAATTGATTTAATGATATGTGTACATTACTTTCCTAATGAAATCAATGGGTAATAAATGTAAAACGTATCTATTCTGAAATTTTTTTTTTTTTTAAATTCACTTTTTTTTTCATACATGATAGCATAAACAATACTTTTAAGGAGGCATTCTGGTAATTGTGCATTATGCGTAGCTTACTCGGAGCCAGTCAACCTCGACCCTCAAAACTTTGTGTACAGGTTCTCTTCTCCAGAGACTGAATCTAATATCCTGTTGGTGTCATGACAGGAATTATCCTGTAAAGTTAGACAAATTTTTCTCGGTTCGCTTCTTGAGTTTAGAAGTTATTACATATATTTCGTTTTACATTTACTTGTACACTACTGGATTAAGGTTGTAGTGTTATCTATTAAAGATAGTCGATGTTACATCTCTCTTTGATAAAGTTTACAGTATATTACGTATGGGCACGCATTCATATATATATATATATATATATATATATATATATATATATATATATATATATATATATATATATATATATATATATATATATATATATATATATATATAAATATATATATATATATATATATATATATATATATATATATATATATATATATATATATATATATATATATATATATATATATATATATATATCTATATATATATATATATATATATATATATATATATATATATATATATATATATATATATATATATATATATATATATATATATCTATATATATATATAATTATATATATATATATATATATATATATATATATATATATATATATATATATATATATATATATATATATATATATATATGTATATATATATATATATATATATATATATATATATATATGTATATATATATATATATATATATATATATATATATATATATATATATATATATATATATATGTCCATCCATCCATATACCAAAGGCACTTCCCCCAACTTTGGGGGGTAGCCGACAACAACAAGAAACAAAACAAAAAAGGGGACCTCTACTCTCTACGTTCCTCCAGCCTAACCAGGGACTCAGCCGAGTTCAGCTGGTACTGCTAGGGTGCCACAGCCCAACCTCCCACATTTCCACCACAGATGAAGCTTCATACTGCTGAGTCCCCTACTGCTGCTACCTCCGCGGTCATCTAAGGCACCAGAGGAAGCAGCAGGGCCTACCAGAACTGCGTCACAATCGCTCGCCATTCATTCCTATTTCTCGCACGCTCTTTTGCCTCTCTCACATCTATCCTCCTATCACCCAGAGCTTTCTTCACACCATCCATCCACCCAAACCTTGGCCTTCCTCTTGTACTTCTCCCATCAACTCTTGCATTCATCACCTTCTTTAGCAGACAGCCATTTTCCATTCTCTCAACATGGCCAAACCACCTCAACACATTCATATCCACTCTAGCCGCTAACTCATTTCTTACACCCGTTCTCACCCTCACCACTTCGTTCCTAACCCTATCTACTCGAGATATACCAGCCATACTCCTCAGACAATTTCAATTTCTGTCTCTCCATCACTTTATTCCCCACAACTCCGATCCATACATCACAGTTGGTACAATCACTTTCTCATATAGAACTCTCTTTACATTCATGCCCAACCCTCTATTTTTTACTACTCCCTTAACTGCCCCCAACACTTTGCAACCTTCATTCACTCTCTGACGTACATCTGCTTCCACTCCACCATTTGCTGCAACAACAGACCCCAAGTACTTAAACTGATCCACCTCCTCAAGTAACTCTCCATTCAACATGACATTCAACCTTGCACCACCTTCCCTTCTCGTACATCTCATAACCTTAATCTTACCCACATTAACTCTCAACTTCCTTCTCTAACACACACTTCCAAATTCTGTCACTAGTCGGTCAAGCTTTTCTTCTGTGTCTCCTACCAGTACAGTATCATCCGCAAACAACAACTGATTTACCTCCCATTCATGATCATTCTCGCCTACCAGTTTTAATCCTCGTCCAAGCACTCGAGCATTCACCTCTCTCACCACTCCATCAACATACAAGTTAAACAACCACGGCGACATCACACATCCCTGTCTCAGCCCCAATCTCACCGGAAACCAATCGCTCACTTCATTTCCTATTCTAACACATGCTTTACTACCTTTGTAGAAACTTTTCACTGCTTGCAACAACCTTCCACCAACTCCATATAACCTCATCACATTCCACATTGCTTCTCTATCAACTCTATCATATGCTTTCTCCAGATCCATAAACGCAACATACACCTCCTTACCTTTTGCTAATTATTTCTCGCATATCTGCCTAACTGTAAAAATCTGATTCATACAACCCCTATATATATACATATACATACAGAAATATATATATATATATATATATATATATATATATATATATATATATATATATATATATATATATATATATATATACATATGTATATATATATATATATATATATATATATATATATATATATATATATATATATATATATATATATATATATATATATATATATATATATATATATACTCGCAGGGAAATGTGATGTTTAGATGCGGAAAATAGTCACATTAAAAATGAAATAGAAAATATAAGATTAAGTTCTGACTAGTTTCCTGATACTTTTTCAGAGGATATATATATATATATATATATATATATATATATATATATATATATATATATATATATATATATATATATATATATATATATATATATATATATATATATTTATATATATATATATATATATATATATATATATATATATATATATATATATATATATATATATATATATCTATATGGATATATATATATATATATATATATATATATATATATATATATATATATATATATATATATATATATATATATATATATATATATATATATATATATATATATATATATATGTATATATATATATATATATATATATATATATATATATATATATATATATATATATGATTGTAAAGATGGATAGAATGCATAAGTTTAAGTTTAATACAGTGTCCATTCCTCTGATAGTGCAACAGAGTCTAAAAAATATTTTTCATATGAATCTTCTAACAGCTTCCCTCTAATATTCTTTTATCCATATAATGATGGAAAATTTAAAGTATTATCATCCTAATATTTCTTTATGCAATCAGAAAACGTTATGTTTCCGGGAAATCAACAATTCGAAAGGAAATTTTCTTTGGATGCAGATGTAAAGTGAAACACCAAAGTAATAAAATGAGATGATAATCTGAAGGACAAGGAAAAAGAGCATCATTTTAAAAGCCTTGCCACCTAAGAAAAGTTAGATATAATGACTATTAATTTGCTAATATATATATATATATATATATATATATATATATATATATATATATATATATATATATATGTATATATATATATATATATATATATATATATATATATATATATATATATATATATATATATATATATATATATATATATATATATATATATATATATATATATTGTAAGGACAGTGAGATAAGCGTCACCAAGATCAACTGGTACTTTATTCGAATGTGCACGGGAGTTTATTACTAGGTGCGGACGGAAAGGTAGGATGACGCTGGCGCCAAATCAGATTGAAGTGCCCGCCAAAATATATGTGTTTTCTTACACTTACAAATATATGAATTATGGGTTAACAGAAACATGTTATGAAATGAAACATATGTCAAAATGTAGCTCTGGTAGAGCAGAATATATATACATGGGAAACCACAGCGTGGCGAAAAGAGAATTCAAATAAATAAGTAGTGTGTCGATTTTCTGGACGACGAAGGGATCGGTGTCCTTACAAGTACTCCCCCCCCAAGACATCGGGCGGCATAGAGGGCTGATGATCAATCTTCGTATCTCTTCAGGCGTCGGAGGGTTCCTCTTGTTTTTGAACGAAGGGGCGCGCTGGCGGTCGGTGTAAGGATCTCTTCCTCTTGTCGTCGTTTGATGATTTTTCTTTCGTTGGGCGGCTTGTTTTGAGGAGGAACTCTGGATCTGCCAGGTCCGGCAGAGGCGGTGTCGCTTTCTTCGAGAAACGCTGGTTTCACACGGTCTATTGAGACCCAGTCCTCTTGGCCATGGACGTCGAGAAGGAAGGCTTTCGTTGTCTTTTTAATTACCCGGTAGGGACCTCGATAAGGTCTAGTCAGTGGTTGTCGATGAGCGTTGACACGGACGTAAACGTACCTGCAGTCATCCAGGCTGTTTGGCTTGAAGTGCTTGGTTCTGTCCTGGTAAGTTTTGAGACACGGCCTGAACTTCCTGGCGATGTCCCTTAGGTGATCCAGCTGCGTGTCGTCGGTTGAAGACTGAAAGAATTCGCCAGGAACTGCGAGCGCTTCCCTGTAAACCTTTTCGGCAGGCGAAGGTTCGCCGTCTGCACGAGGGGCGGTGCAAAGGCCGAGGAGTACCCAAGGAAGTCGTGATTTCCAGTCCCTGTCGGTGCAGCTCGCCATCAGGGACGCCTTGAGGGCGCGGTGAGTTCTTTCGACCATGCCGTTTGCCGCGGGGTTGTATGCCGTGGTGCTGTGGAGCGTCGTCCCCATCAGGTTTGCCAAAGCGAGCCATATTTCTGAGAGGAAAGCGGGGCCTCTGTCAGTCGTGATGTCGTCAGGAACGCCAAACCTGCTCACCCAGCTTGACAGGAGGGCTTCGGCGCATGCTTGAGTCGTAGCTTCGGTCATCGGTGATGCCTCCAACCACCTCATGGAGCGATCGATGATCGTAAGTAGGTAGCGAGCAGATCCAGAAGGGGGCAATGGTCCCACGACGTCGATGTGTATATGTCCGAAACGTCTTTTTGGCTGGGGAAAATTGCCTATCCCCGATTCGGTGTGACGGCTGACCTTGCTTGACTAGCAGTTGATGCATGACTTCGCCCATTCCCGGGCGTCCTTTTTTATCCCTGGCCAGACAAACTTTTCAGACAGAAGGCGAGCGGTGCTGCGTCCTGAGGGGTGTGAAAGTCCATGGATGATATCGAATATTTTCCTTCTGCAGGAGGCTGGTACCCAGGGATGTGGGCGGCCCGTGCTGGTGTCGCAAAAAATAGTTACTCCTGCTGGTCCGAGGGGAATCGCACTTATCTTGAGCGCGGATGGCCCCGTCAGGTGATCCTGTGCTTCTCGGTCGGTGCGTTGTTCGGTTGTGAGATTGGCGTAGTCGATTCCCAGGTGAATCACGTCAATTTCAATCCTTGAAAGGGCGTCCGCGACTGGGTTTTTCTTTCCTGGGACGTAACGTATGGTGCACCCGAATTCGGCGATTGATGCGAGATGACGTTGTTGTCGGGAGGACCATGCGTCCGTCGATTTCGTGAAGGCGTGTACGAGGGGTTGATGGTCCGTCGCGATTGTGAAGGGGGTACCCTCCAAGATGTGCCTGAAGTGACGGACGGCCAGGTAGACGGCGAGGAGTTCCCTATCGAAGGTGCTGTATCTTGTTTCGGCGGGTTTCATTTTCTTGCTGAAGAATGCCAGCGGTCCAGGAGAACCATCGACGAGTTGCTCAAGCACAGCCCCACAGGCGACTTGGCTGGCGTCGGTCGTTAGTCGCAGGGGCGCGTTGTCGTCGAAATGAGCCAGGGTGGTGGCATTCGCAAGGGCATCCTTCGTCCGAGCGAATGCCTGTTGCTGGGGCAAACCCCACTTGAGGTTTTTTTGCTTTTCCTTTCAGGACGTCGTTGAGGGGTGACAGGGTTTGTGCGATGTTGGGGATGAAGCGCCTGTAGTAATTGACCATTCCCAGGAACTCCTGAAGTTGGCGGATGGTCGTAGGCATTGGGAACTTCCTGATGGCGTCGACCTTGGTTTTATTGGTTTTACCCCGCGCGAGGATAAGCGGTGACCAAGGAAATCCACTCCCTCCGCACCGAACGTGCATTTGTCGAAGCGTACGACTAGGCCGTTCTCCTCTAGGCGTTTGAGGACGGTGCGGACGTGCCACCGGTGTTCCTCCTTGGTTTTCGAGAATATCAGGATGTCGTCGACGTAGCAGAAGCAGAAAGGTAGATCACCCAGATTGCTATCCATTAGTCGTTGGAAGGTCGCCCCGGCGTTGCGTAGACCGAAGGTTGAGTATGCGAAGGTGTAGGATCCAAACGGCGTTACAATGGCAGTTTTCGGGATGTCTTCCGGGAATACGGGAACCTGGAAATAAGAATTGAGGAGGTCCATCTTGGTAAAATACTTTGCGCCGTGCAATGCGTTCGTTAGGTCCTGCATGTTGGGCAGCGGGTAATGATCGGGCGTTGTGATGAGGTTGAGGCGCCTGTAGTCGCCGCAAGGTCTCCAGGACCCGTCCGGCTTTTTAACCATGTGCAGGGGTGATGCCCAGGGGCTCGATGCTTTCTTACAGATACCCATGCGTTCCATGTCCTCGAAGGCGCGTTTGGCATCCTTCAGTTTCTGCGGCGGGAGGCGGCGGAATTTGGCGTGAGTGGGAGGTCCTGTCGTTGTGATGTGGTGGTAGATACCATGCTTGGACGGGGAACCTGGCGAGTGTCGGAGCTCGGGCTTGAAAACCACGGGAAATTCTCGTAGGAGGTGGGCATAGGGGTTCGTCGTTACGGCGGATACGGACATTGTTGCAGGGCCGTGTTATAGGGCGCGGGACTGGCAGGTTCCCGTGTCGATGAGACGTCTGTTAGCGACATCGACGAGGAGTCCATGGTGGGCGAGGAAATCCGCACCGAGGAGGGGGTGATTGACGTCGGCGATAGCGAAGGGCCAAGAATACGAACGGCCCATGATAGATATCTTGAGGGTCTTGATCCCATAGCACTGTATGGGAGATCCGTTGGCGGCGATGAGTGAGGGAGCATTTTTGTCGGGACCACGGTCTAGGTCGGACTTTGAAGGAGGGAACGTTGACTGCATTGCGCCGGTGTCCACCATGATTCTACGGTTGGAAATGGTATCGAGAATATAGAAACCTTTCTTGTTTTGGTTAACTGCGGCTGCGATGGTGGCAGGTGGATGCTTCTGGCGTCATCTTCTAGGCAAACTGCATGGCGCTCTACATTTCTTGGCGTCACTGCCGAACTGTTGGTGGTAGAAGCACCATGCTGGGTTAGGCCTAGGGTTCGGTGGCTTCGGTTGCGGTGGTTTCTTTCTTGATAGAATGTTGATCTCGTCGTCCTCAAGGGCCATTGCCGAGGAGTCTATGGAAGAGCAGCTGCTGAAGGAGGAATATCCCTCTTCATCCTCCAGGTCTTGAAGATGACCTGGTGGAGTAGTTAGAACTCATCAGAATTAACATCCTGCCTACCAATACCTTTACCCTATTCAAACCCATAAATCAGCATGTAATCAAGAATTTCAACAAGCTTTATACAAGAACAATGTTCCAATAATGCTTTGATTTCACTGAATGGATCAAGCACACCCCTTTAAGAGTTTGAGGAAGAACATTTCCATATTATCAACTGCCTCAAAATCATTGGGAATGCCTTGGAAGGGATCACCAACAGAACCCGTGATACTGCTTGTAGGAAACTTTAGCAGGCCTGTGTTACTGTACGTGATTTTCAGGGATTCATACCCACGTAGAAGGTAGCTGATGATGAAATTATATCCTTGGGAAAGACAAAGGGATTGGAGCTAGACAAGGATGACATTAACGATCATCTTGAGGAACAAAGCCAGCTGCTGGTGACACAGAAGCTGATGGAGTTTCATAAAAAGCAGCAAGAAGAGGTTGTGGAGGATATTCCACTTGAAGAGGAGAATGAGTTGACAAACCTATCACTTCAAATTAAATTAGGGAGATGAAAATATGGGAAACCCGGGAAATTTTGTAGAAACACATCATCCAGGTAAGTCTTTGGCAGGGCGAGTAGTCTCATTCTCAAGTCATTTTAAAGAAAGTGCTAGAACAGTTGTCTGTAGATAGGTTCCTCGTCATAGTTGAAAGTAAAAGTGAAAACAAAATACGACAAAGTTTCCTGAAAGTGTAAATTAGGCTATTCAGTTAGTGGTAGCGAATGACGTCCAAATGAGAGAAATCCTGATATTTTACAAAAGGGTTTCATGGAGGGAGATTCCTCTTCCTTCTCCTCCTCCTCCTCCTCCTCCTCCCCGCCCTCTCTCTTTTCCCTCACAACAGCATATCCCTTCAAAGTTAAAGTACTAGTAATTTGTCAATATTTCTATTTTAATCTCCAATAAGTATTCATTTTTCATGTTAGCGGTTACATTTCTTATGGGAATTTTTTTTTTTTTTTTGGTAAGGAGAATTTTACGTTGCGAGCTTATTATTATTATTATTATTATTATTATTATTATTATTATTATTATTATTATTATTAGCTAAGGTACAACCCTAGTTGTACAAGAAGAGTACTATAAGCCCAAGGGCTACAACAGGGTAAGATAGACCAGAGAAAAAAGGAATTAAGGTAATAAATAAACTTTGAGGAGTAATGAAACTAAAATAATATATTTTAGGAACAGTAACTACATTAGAAAAGATCTTTCTTATAGAACAATAAAAAAGGGACTTATGTCACCCTGGCCAACATAAACACATTTGCTGCAAGGTCAGATTAATCTAAATCAAACGAACGAATGTAAAAGAAAGGAGGGACTAGTAAAAGTAAAAAGAGAGAGATATGGAAAAGAAAAATGAAATAAAATACGGTACACAAAAGACGAGAGTCCTATAAACAAAACGATGATCACATGAACAAACAAGTCAAATACTAACATTACTTTGTTTACTGCATGTGGACGCCACGAATGTCAATATTATATATCAGAAGAGAAATTTGAGATTTAGAGGAAAAGTACATTTGTTAGAGCACTGGATTTTTCGTATTTAAATTAGATTTATCAAAAGTGATACAGGAAAAGTTACATATCTCCTTCTATGTTCTATTTAATCTTGCGTTGCAATGAGGATAATTGAGAATTTAAAATACAAAATGTTAATGGATGTTTAGGGGGGCAGTTTACTCGTTTGTTAAAGGGTTGGATTGTTGGATAATTTGTTATCTTTGTTGCTCTTAAAATCATAATTATTTTTATTACTTTTACAATCATTATTAATATGAACATTTTTTTTAGTACCATCACCATCACTATAATGCAAACAACTGTTATTATTAGTTTTACTATAATTATCAATAGCAGTAGTTGTTTTGAAGAAGTAGACTTAGCAACAGTCTATATCAGGAGATTCAACAGCAGCAGCAACAGTAGTAGTAGTAGTAGTAGTAGTAGTAGTAGTAGTAGTAGTAGTAGTAGTAGTAGTAGTAGTAGTGCTGTTGCTGTTCCAAGCAAAGTTTTAACCTCGTTTAGAAAAGCTGAATTCTATAAACATATGTCATTGTATTCGGCAATCTCCCGAAACTTCGTGATCATGATTACTTTGAAAGATTATATGGCAAATTCATTGGATATTTCCTGAATTAAAGTAAATCAACGTATTTTCCAGGTCGGAGATAGATAATTAAAGATTATTCAATGTTAATTTCCGGGATTAAATTTATTTCACGCAACTTATCCATAAGGGAATGCTTAGTGTTGATAAATGATTATTTGCACTATTCAATTGTTAATAACAAGTATAAGAAGTGCATAAATCAAACTTCAATAAGAACTGAATTGAAACTATGACCTACAATATACGACCTACACAAACACGCACGCACACACACACACACACACACACACACATATATATATATATATATATATATATATATATATATATATATATATATATATATATATATATATATATATATATATATATATATATATATATTTATATATATATATATATATATATATATATATATATATATATATATATATATATATATATATATATATTATATTCATATATATATATATATATATATATATATATATATATATATATACAAAAACACACACACACACACACACATATATATATATATATATATATATATATATATGTGTGTGTGTATGTGTGTATCTGTATGTATAGAATTATACAATACCCTTCTTCACTGAATGGGAATGGAACCGAAGGAAACAAGATTTTGTAATTCTAAATTCTACCAAGTATATCTGGGAAAAAAATTCTATCCCCACACCCTGCATTATTTATATTCCAAAATCCTGTACGCACACACTGCAAGATATTTTATATGACGGCACCCATTCAAGCCATGAACACCCCAATTTGATTAGCGCAAACGGACGGACACTGTTAGAAAATACCGTAATTTTTATAGGAAATTCTCCGTGAAAATATACTCTTCTCAGCCGTATTTCAGTAAAATACAGGCGACCGCTATTTTACTCTACTTTATTATTATCTTTTACGGTTCGGCAACCGTAATATCACTCCTTTTTCATCAATATATCCGTTTTTAAAACGGTAAAAATCATGGAATAAATTTTACCAGATATTTTCCGTTTTTTAATGCAAATTTTCAACAATGTAATAATGTCCAACATATGACTTACTTTACGTTAAGGACTGCTTTTCTGGTCACATACAGCATGGGAACCCTATTCGTTACAGGACCTCCACAGCCATTTCAACATGTTCGTTCGAAAACATCTGCAAGTACCCATCAAAACCCTTCGCTGTGGCCTGTAAGGGAATGGGGGTTAGAAAGTTTTGCAAAAATCCCTAGTGTCCAACTTTAATCTGCAGCTTTGCAACTTTTTCGTCCAAGTTTCGCAAATGGCAAAAGCTTATCCTGCAAACGAAACAGTGTCTTGACATAATGGGTTTAATGACATTTGGGGAAAAATTTTCCACTTTAGTATTTCCATTTAATGTCTAGTATTTCACGTGTTTTACTAACCTGAGATTTTATTTCAGTAAATTGTATCTAATGAAGAAAACGACGATTTCTTCGGAGATTCTGACATTCTGAAAAGGAAATGAAATATCTTTAATCTGTGGATTTAGAATTCCTGATATTTGGTCATAATGTGATTTGATCTTCAAACGTAATAGAACATAAAAAAAGTAAGTGAATGAGTAATAAAGATTATACTAGTAACAATAGAGAAATAATAATAATAATAATAATAATAATAATAATAATAATAATAATAATAATAATAATAATAATAATAATAATAATAATAATAATAATAATAATAATGATAATAATAATAATAATAATAATAATAATAATAATAATAATAATAATAATAAAAATATTGGCTGTTGTTAAGGTGTGATTAGTTCAGAGGATGCCAACCTTTCTCTTGTCTCCTACATTTTAATTTAAAAAGTACCCGAATTTTACAAAAATATTCACTACATTTGAAAATTAATATTCGACGTAATATTACAGCGTTTAATATCCAAGAGACGATGCGGCAAAATTTAATTGGAAACCAGTTTATTACAAGAATTGATACTGGCCTTATCATCGTTTGCTGTTAATGGACTGAAATTGCCTCTAGGTTAAAGACGAGTATGGAACACACACAAAAAAAAAGATTATATATTTGCTAATGAAGACCAGAAAACTAAGAAGTCAAAAAGTTAAAAACGAAGAAAAAACGGGAACGTCAAAATAGTACACATTTACATTGAATTTTTTTAAGAGTAAAAATACAATAAAAACAGCCTTAATAAAGAATTCTCCTGACATTACCAAGGGATATGTATATCGTATTCCATGCAATGCTTGTGAAAAATACTATATTGGTCAAACTGGTAAAGCCCTAGAAAAGAGAATTGAACAACATAAGAAAAGTGTCAGGTATGCTCAAGATAATAATGCACTCTTTGCCCACGTTAGAGATAAAAATCACCCTATTAATTGGTCAGGTGCAAAGAAATTGGTTCATTCAAATAACTTAGTAGAAAGAAACATCATAGAGTCCAGTTTCATAAAAGAAACCTTTGAAAACAACTTGAATATTGGTCATGGAATGTATAAACTCGACGCCTTTATATGTAAAGAGATTTGTAAACTATATAAAAAAACATTAACCACTTAATGTAGAATTGAATGTATTGTGAATAATTAACGTCGGTGTGAAATTAATATTTAGACCTAAGCTACCATTCATTAAAGGAAACAATTATTTTATATAGTATGCATAAGTATATTGGCAATATATAGTGTTATGCTAGATATAAGTATTGATATATACATGATTATATGTTTATGATATTAATGTTGTATACATATAAATGTATATATGCATAAGTATGTATGTGTATATATGTATATATGTATATATGTATGTGTATATATATGTATATATGTATGTGTATGTATATGTATGTGTATGTGTAAGTATTTATGTATATGTATATGTATTTGTATCTGTATGTATGTATATATATGTATATGTGTATGTGTATGTATATGTATGTGTATGTGTGTATATATGTATGTATATGTATATGTATGTATGTGTGTATATATATATATATATATATATATATATATATATATATATATATATATATATATATATATATATATATATATATATATGTGTGTGTATGTATTTGTATTTTTGTGGATGTTTTGCTTATGTATTTATATAGATAAGGCTACCGCATAGACATATAAATTACTGTAATGAAAGTAAAATAAGAAGAAAACAAGAATATACCCGCCACTAGAAATGACCCTTTTTAGCAGGTGTCTAACGAGCTTGCGGACTCCTCCTCCTCACACCTGAGTCAAGCCCAGGTAGTGGGTAAGGGAGTGTCATTGTTCTCTAAATCTCTATATGTATGTTCGTACTTTTGCTTTCCCTATAAATTGTAAGAAACCTCTCTCAATAAATCAGTCCTCTGAGGAAGTATCACGAAACTAGTTAGGACTCAAGTGTATATTCTGTATTTTCATTTTCCCTGTGGTTCTTCTGCATCTGAGCATCACGTTTTCCTGTGATTTTTACGCATATATATATATATATATATATATATATATATATATATATATATATATATATATATATATATATATATATATATATATATATATATATATATATATATATATATATATATTGTGTGTGTGTGTTTGTGTGTCTGTGTGTCTGTGTGTGCGCGCGTGTGTATGTATTTATGTAACAATGCCAACATATCCACCTTCATTTCCTTATGAAATATAAGAATCATACACATTTTCCTTGTATATTCACGCTAAAAGTTTGTTACCAAAAGTATAATAATTCCACTTTTTTTTTAAATCCATTGGAGACGACGGTGATGAATTCTTGCCCTGTTCAAGTTGATGTTCGAAGGATTAGACACCAGTGGCACCTGGCTTTTTTCGACTGGTCACCCATCCGGGATAAGACCCTGCACAGTGTGGTTTATGTATCCTGTTCTAACGACTAGGTACTTCAAAAGAATTGTTTCTATAATCACCTTCCCGTTCAAAGCACTTGTAACAAATGGTGTTATTAAGAAAAACTGCAGGCAACAAGTCTAAACTTCATCTTTTTACATACAAAATGTTTTTTTTTAATTCTTTTAAATTAATTGAATGTATAATTACCCTAGTTCTTAAGGAGTTTAAAAAAAAAATAACGTTGTCATATTACGATATTAAGTCCCAAGCAGAATACCCTAGAGCCGACTAAGCCATCATGATCACCAATAAAACTGATAATGAAAAAAGTTTCCCCCTTAAAAGCGATTGCAAAAAATTTACTTTCAAATAATGATAATGGAGCGAAGAGATGCTGCCACATAAGAGATTATTGTAGGAGAAAAATGACAAAATTGCAATAGATTAATAAGTCATCGGAGATAGAATGTGTTGATTAGCAATGGAACCGTTTCTCTTGGAGAAGGAAATGGCGTTGCTGGAAAATTATGTCATATTTTTTGCAGCGAATTAATCTTTAAAAGTCACAAAAAAACATAATACGGAAAAGAGAGAGAGAGAGAGAGAGAGAGAGAGAGAGAGAGAGAGAGAGAGAGAGAGAGAGAGAGAGAGAGAGAGAGAGAGAGATACCGGTAAAATAGGATTTCGAAGTGAGTCAATAAACATTCTAAATTAAACAATGATCAGGAAACTTTGAAGATTTGATGATCTCTCTCTCTCTCTCTCTCTCTCTCTCTCTCTCTCTCTCTCTCTCTCTCTCTCTCTCTCAGATGAAATAATAATAATAATGATAATAATAATAATAATAAAAATAATAATAATAATAATAATAATAATAAGAGGAAGAAGAAGAGGAAGAAGAAGAAGAAGAAGCAAACAATAAAAATCATTCAACTCCTCCCACATCTTACCAATTTCCATGAACACATTTCGTTTATAATCGAAGCCGTAATTAAGCCTTGTAAACACACATGCAGGAAGACTCATTCCCCGGTCTATCTCTGTAGGATTTCCAACCCAATGGCCTCTTTGCAGGTGCAACATCATGCTGCTTGCATAAGATCAGAATTCAAGTCATAAAGTGCGGAAAGGAAAGAGTCATTTGTATCCCAGCGTTTGTATCTTAGGAGTTATTGGTCAAATAATCAATTTATATTGGATATTAAGGTTTTTTGTATACTTAGCATTTGTTCATAAAAGATTAGTTATAGGTCAAATGTTACGAATTCTTCTTGTTCATTACCTAGGGTAGTCTACATTAGAACGATATGATAGCGTGCACCTCTCTCTCTCTCTCTCTCTCTCTCTCTCTCTCTCTCTCTCTCTCTCTCTCTCTCTAAATATATATATATATATATATATATATATATATATATATATATATATATATATATATATATATATATATATATATATATATATATATATGCAGAAGAACCACAGGGAAAATGAAAATACGAAATATACGCTTAAGTCCTGACTAGTTTCGTGATACTTCTTCAGAGGACTGATTTATTGAGAGAGGTTTCTTTACATTTTATAGGGAAAGCAAACGTACGAACATACATATAGAGATTTAAAGAACAATGACATTCCCTTACCCGCTACCTGGGCTTGGGTCAGGTGTTAAGTGGGAGGGGTCCCCAAGCTCATTAGACACCTGCCAAAAAGGGTCATTTCTAGTGGCGGGTAAATTCTTGTTTTTTTGACTTTCAGTATAGTTTATTTATATGAAAACACGGTAGGCTTATCTATATAAATACATAAGCAAAACATACACATACACACACACACACACACACATATATATATAAATATATATATATATATATATATATATATATATATATATATAATATATATATATATATATATATATATATATATATATATACATACATATATATACACATACATATATATATATATATATATATATATATATATATATATATATATATATATATATATATATATATATATACATACATATACATACATACATATGTATATATACATTTATATACATCCAACATTAATATCATAAACATATAATTATGTATATATCAATACTTATATCTAGAATAACACTATATAGTGCCAATATACTTATGCATACTATATAAAATAATTATACCCTTTAATGAATGGTAGCTTAGGTCTAAATATTAATTTCACAGTGATGTTAATTATTCACAATACATTCAATTCTACATTAAGTGGTTAATATTTTTTTTATATAGCTTACAAATCTCTTTACATATAAAGGGGTCGAGTTTATACATTCCATGACCAATATTCAAGTTGTTTTCAAAGGTTTCTTTTATGAAACTGGACTCTATGATGTTTCTTTCCACTAAGTTATTTGAATGAACCAATTTCTTTGCACCTGACCAATTAATAGTGTGATTTTTATCTCTAACGTGAGCAAAGAGTGCATTATTATCTTGAGCATACCTGACACTTTTCTTATGTTCAATTCTCTTTTCTAGGGATTTACCAGTTTGACCAATATAGTATTTTTCACAAGCATTGCATGGAATACGGTATACACATCCCTTGGTAATGTCAGGAGAATTCTTTATTAAGGCTGTTTTTATTTTATTTTTACTCTTAAATGCTACATTTACATTGAAGTTTTTTAACAGTTGGGGAATTTCTTTAAAAGAATTACAATAAGGTAGTACAAATAAATTTTGTGTTTTGTAGTTTTATCTGTTATCATTACCGAAAAAAGTCTTTTTGTCTGTTCTTAAGGCATCATCTAACACAATTTTAGGATACTTTAGTTTTTTACCTATTGCTCTAATCCCATTTATTTCGTCATCAATATATTCAGGGCTGCAGACTCGAAATGCTCTTAAAAACATAGAAGTAAATACAGATTTCTTAACTTTGTTGCCTTGGTTTGAGTAGTAATGGACATATGCCGAGATATTCGTTGGCTTTCTGTATACACTAAACTTGAGACTATTGTTATATCTATGTATGCGACAGTCCAAAAAATGGTAGGGTACAATTATTCTCCAGCTCCATAGTGAAATTTATTGATGGTACCAAACTATTCAATCTAAGAAAAAAGTTATCTAAATTTTCATTTCCTGGCCACACACATATTATGTCGTCAATATATCGAAACCATTTTACATTATTAGGTATGATGTTATTTAAGATTCTGCTTTCTAAAAATTCCATATATAGATTGCTCAATACTGGGGATAAAGGGTTTCCCATAGCCATACCAAATGTTTGTGCATAAAATCTCCCATTGAATTCAAATTTACAATCTTTTATACATAGTTTAATTATTTCTATTAAAGTGTGTTTGGAGAATGGTAAATTCAATTGTCTATTATCTAAAGTTTCAGATAAAAATTCCAACATGTCACCATTAGGTACTTTAGTGAATAGTGAGACTACATCAAAACTTACAAGCCTACAGGTTTCTGTTAATCTGTACTTCATTCAGTTTGATAATCAAGTCTACATTATTTTTTATATTTGAATGTGAAATGGTGCCAACTAAAGGATTGAGGATATTCACAAGGTATTTAGATAATTTATATGCAGCTGAACCTACACAGCTAATTATTGGCCTAGCTGGATAATTTGGCTTATGAGTTTTAATAGTTCCATACATATATGGCAATGTTGGTGATATTGTACAAACCTTTTTTATCAGATCTTCATTCCCTTTTAGTAACTCTTTCACTTTTTTGTTGTAATTACTATTCACAAACTCAATTGGATTTTTTCTTAATTCCATGTATGTGTTTTCATCACTCAAGAGGTTTTCCATTTTTTCTATATAATCATTTTTATTCAAGATTACCAGTGCTCCAGATTTATCGGCTTTTGTCAGTTTAATATTCCTATCTTGCTTCAATTCGGCAATTGCTCTCTTGAATCTTTTTGGGCAATTTGGAACCACTGGTTTTTTCATATTGCTGTATATAATACCCTTAATCATATTTACTTCTTCTACAGTGAATAGTGTAGAAATTACTAATGGAGTGTGTAACTTGGAAAAATTCAGTGATATATCTGTAGAAGAAGTAAATATGATTAAGGGTATTATATACAGCAATACGAAAAAACCAGTGGTTCCAAATTGCCCAAAAAGATTCAAGTGAGCAATTGCCGAATTGAAGCAAGATAGGAATATTAAACTGACAAAAGCCGATAAATCTGGAGCACTGGTAATCTTGAATAAAAATGATTATATAGAAAAAATGGAAAACCTCTTAAGTGATGAAAACACATACATGGAATTAAGAAAAAATCCAATTGAGTTTGTGAATAGTAATTACAACAAAACAGTGAAAGAGTTACTAAAAGGGAATGAAGATCTGATAAAAAAGGTTTGTACAATATCACCAACATTGCCATATATGTATGGAACTATTAAAACTCATAAGCAAAATTATCCAGCTAGGCCAATAATTAGCTCTGTAGGTTCAGCTGCGTATAAATTATCTAAGTACCTTGTGAATATCCTCAATCCTTTAGTTGGCACCATTTCACATTTAAATATAAAAAATAATGTAGACTTGATTAACAAACTGAATGAAGTACAGATTAACAGTACATGTAGGCTTGACAGTTTTGATGTAGTCTCACTATTCATTAAAGTACCTATTGATGACATGTTGGAAATTTTATCTGAAACCTTAAATAATAGACAATTGAATCTACCATTCTCCAAACACACTTTAATAGAATTAATTAGACTATGTATAAAAGATTGTAAATTTGAATTCAATGGGAGATTTTATGCACAAACATTTGGTATGGCTATGGGAAACCCTTTATCCCCAGTATTGAGCAATCTATATATGGAATTT